>NC_092828.1:44255791-44558707 GCF_039878825.1 Excalfactoria chinensis
GATTTATGTGGACTAAGAAATAACTTTTTTTTCTTTCTTCTTTTTTTTTTTTTTTTAATCTTCAGCCTTTATGTGGTCCCCCACATATCACCACCAGAGACAGGCAGCAAAATGGGACAGTAAAGATTCAAAACTCTCAGCTCAGCTCTTGGAGATCTTCAGTGTAAATCTGGAGTAAAACTGTTGACCCTTATGGACTTATTTTCCATTTCAACTGGTGTGACCGAGAGAACAATTTTAGCTATCATGTGTGCAGAGAAGACTAATAGCAGGAAAACCTGCCTGCACAAGGGATGAGTTTGAGTCAATGTTGAATAACATCCCAGCACTGGAGATTCATTTTTCCCATACTGACATGCCACACTGTTTGCAAGGACATCAAAGGGTGCTTCCAATTTACCAGCGCCAGTGGCTGGCCATTAGCAGCTACATGATGCCTCCTGACAACAGAAAGCCATACACCATGGACAAGGTCATGTATGCTGGGTCCAGCTACAGGGCTAGCAAAATGTCAGCATCCCTGAAGACTGAGGGACACCTACCAACAGCAATGTGTCACATGTGAGACCATTACCAGCTCCTACTCAATACATATCTTGTAAGAAACAGGAGTTCCAGAATTGTAACCTTGGGTCATCAGAGGAAGACAGCAAGGCCACTATGCTGATGTGGCAAGGGAGACCTTATGGCCTTCAATTACTTGAAAGGAGCATATAAACAGGAGGGGGAATGGCTGTTTATGTGGGTGGATAGTGATAGGACAAGGGGGAATGGTTTTAAACTGAGACAGGGGAGCTTTCGTTAGGTATGAAGAGGAAGTTTTTCATACAGAGGGTGGTGACGCACTGGAACAGGTCGCTCAAGGAGGCTGTGGATGCCCCATCCCTGGAGACATTCAAGGCCAGGCTGGATGTGGCTCTGGGCAGCCTGGTCTGGTGGTTGGTGACCCTGCACATGGCAGGGGGGTTGAAACTACATGATCATTGTGGTCATTTTCAACGCAGGCCATTCTATGATTCTATGATTCTGTGTTCTAAAGAGGACATTTCTATGCCTGCATATAGCAACTTAACTGATATTTGTTATTGCTACTTTTTTGCAAGTCAGAAGCGGTACCTCCCCACCCAGAAGCAGGTATTTGCTACTTCAGGTGTGACTGTGAGCCAAGATGGAGAGGGAGATCCATGACTCAGGTTTGTAACACAGCATGCCGCACTGCGATGCAAACCCTACCGTAGGTGCAGTAAATCACACTTGATTTTGTAGTTCCCACTACTTGTCAACGTTTTTCCTCTTGCTTGCCCCAGTTCACCAAGGGCACTTTGACTCTTGCAGGAGCAGAAGTGCCAGCAGGGTGCAGCAGGCTGCACCGACACAATCCAAGAGCATTTCAACCCTCCCTCAGAATAAAGCATGGGACACAAGAGCAGCATAATGAAGTCTTATTGCCATCATTAGTGACGTGAAGGACTGCCCTCCATTAATTTTCCTGATGGCCAGGTCTGCCCTTTGTTCACTTCCTTCCACCTTTCAAGCATGCTCCTAAGCCTCAGCCTCCAAGTAGCATAGTCTATAAATCAAACCATCAGCAGATCTTCAAAATGAGCAAAACCATGCACTTAACTTCCTTCTTCCTACGTCTGTCATCTTCCTGTGCAGTAAATCAGAAACTGATACACATTTGCTAACTTCCTGACAGAGCAGAGATGAGCCAGCATCAGCAAAACCCCAAAGCATCTAAAATTCACACAAATGACAATTCTTGTATTTCTAATTCAAGAGGAGTTTTTGCAAACATTCATATGAATATATAGGGCTAATTTTAAAATATATTGGGCAGACAAATATATATATACATTTCACATCTGTCATCCACAAAGCACCACAAGAAAAAAAGCCAGCAAACCTGTACTCAGTTTATCTTGCATTCCCATAGGAAACAGCCACCTGCTCCCTAAGACTTCTGCAGAAGTTCCTGCATGTGTTTCTGGTTTTAAGGGTCTGTATTGGCACTGTGAGGAAGCCAGGAGCTCAAACCAGCAGCTGCATCAAGCTCTGTGAATGCAAGGTGCCACGGAGCCTGCAGGACCACAGTGCTGCACAGACTCCATCCTCTGCAGATAGGTTTCATTCCTTCATGCATTTCCCCTCAGCGTTTCATTGCAAAAGAGAGGAGAAAAAACAAACAACAACAACAACAACAAACCAACAAGAAACAACAAAACCACAACAAATGCCTGCAGTAAAGAGTATGGCTTTCATAGTCATTTCTTTCAACAGTTTGTATTCAGCCTTTGAATGAAGTAAAAAAAAACAAACCTGTATGATAAGCAAGGTTATTCTGATTGTATCTGACAGCTTTAAAGTGCACCCCTTTCTCCTCAAGAGACTTTGATCCTCTGGCTAACAGGACTTGTAGTTGCAGAAAATTACCTTGTCATCTGCAACACAGTGTTACAGGCTGGTATTGACAGTGCAAAGTGTCAGTAACTGATGCACGGACCAGCAGGGCAAAATAATTAATAATGCAAACCTGCTCCCATCTTCCTCTCCACAAGCGGACTCAGACTGAGCTGACTGCTCTCCAGGATCCCTTGAACGCTGCTTCTCCATCTTGCCCTGGCTAAATTACCTCAACACTCAGAAGAAAGATTTACTAGGATAAAACACAGGAAAACATTTCTATGATAAAGATGGTGAGACTCTGGCATTATTGCCCAGAGAGGTGGAGGAAGCCCTGCTTCTGGAGACACTCAAGGTCAGGCTGCATGGAGCTCTGAGCACCTGATGTAGCTGTGGATGTCACTGAGTTGGACTAAGTGGCCTTTAAGGGTCCCTTCCAATGCAAACAATTCTCTGATTCTATGATAGGCCATAAAGGAAAAGCAGCAACCCAAAAAAGGGCACTTGGGTATTCTACAGAACTTTGTCCTCTACTCTGTTCACCAGAAGAGCACAAAACAAGTTTTCTGTACTTCTGCTTTGCACAAAGGCTAAATCAAAGAGAAATCCCAAGTAAAAGATCAATGGCTAATCCACTGAGCTGCAGCAGAGTATATCACTTACTCCACCTTGTAATAACACATGGAGGCACAGGGGAAAATCAGACAGAAAATCCATCCTGGTAGAAATAACACCTCTTGCTGCTGGGTATCAAAAGTGCATTTCTAAAAGCTATTTCAATGATCAAGATGAAGCAGGGAAGACAAAAGAAAGCTGCACCATCTGAAGGATAAAGGCATGTGGTGAATCAGGCAGGTGAGGGCAAAAGCATCACATTTCCAAGGTTCTGTTGCTTGCATGTTGACAGCAAGTCCCAACTTCCTTTAACATCCAGCAGAACATCTCCACAGATTGGCTCAGGCTCTTCACCTGTTGCAAAGGCCAAGAAGGATGGAAAATGGATGGAAGATGGATGCAGAAGACGAGGATTGGTCTCCTAGCCTCATGGGATGCCTGTCTTCTGTTTCTCCATTCTTTTACTGTAACTACAATCAGCAATCCAGTTTGTCTCAATAGCCAAAGTTCACCTGATCATAGAATCATGGTGTCATAGAATCATTAAGGTTGGAAAAAAACACTAAGATCATCTACTCCAACCTTCGACCTGTCAGTCCAGTCATAAACCCAACAACAAACTGCTTAACAAACTGCACTATGACAGCCTGCTGTCTTTTGATTTGGTGTTTGTATAAGAGGGCACAGACTTTGCTCACTGTCAGGGGCAGGGGCTGGTGCAGTGCTGCTCTGCTTCCTTTGCCTTCAACAGAGGGTTTATCTTACTGTATCTTTAGCACAAACCCTGCACTCTGAGCACATTTCAGATCAAACACAAATATCAAAGCCAAAGCAATTTGCATCCATCAGCTACAATCAAGATCACTGGCAATGTTGCTGTGGCATTCCGGGCTTCACCTGCCCTGCGAGTTCAAAGGCTACAGCAATAACCATTAGCATATTTCCACAGACAGGGTAAGCGAATGAGTGAATATTTAAACAGTGCCAAAATATCACAACGGTCCTCCTCTGCCTCAGAATTGGATTTGTCAGCTCCTAAATTGTGTGCATTTCCAAGCAATGCAACACACTATCTGAAAAGCCATCACATAGTCCCCATTTCTATAGCAAATTGCTTCATAAATGTTAAGCTAAAGGATAACATTATGTTTCCCGTTGCAATTAGACAGTGCCTCCTGACAGGCAGAAATAATGTGTTCTATATACAGTTCGTTATTTACCAGGGAGAAAGCTGGAAGGAATCTCAAACCAAATGTGGGGGCAGACCGAAGATACCTTTACCTGCTCTGTTCCCAGGCTCACGCTCCATTTCTGAACTGGTTTCAGTAACCAAAGAAGCATGAATACATTGTGTATATGTCTTCCCAGATAAATAAGAGTAGAATTAGGAAAAGTAAACACACTGCTGCTAGGAGCCAGCAACAAGCACTGTATGATGGAGTCATGCTGAGATATCACATAGAGTGGGTCACTGTGCCCCATGACAGATTCTGCAGATGGCTCTGTGCTGCCCAGTTCTCCAGGAGATACCAGTTGCTGGTTGAGATGCAAGACCAAGCTGGAATCGAGCCAGCCTGAATGTTTGCTTCCTTATAACTATGGGTTTACCCAAAGTTATTTCTTGAAGAAATGATATAGAAGTAGAAAGCTGTGACAGCTCTACCAGAACTTTTGGGAGCCCTACTTTTATTTAAGAGGTTGTGCTGCAGTACCTAAGGTAGAAGGTAACACAGTACTAACAGGGGAAAACATTATGCTTCTAATTGGGTAAAGGTTAAATAGCAAGAAGGCACTCAAGAAGTCAAAAAGACATTAAGTCTTAAGTCATCAAGGGCTTTACATTCTGAAAAATGTTACCCTGCCAAGGCACCAAAGCACTGCACCCCAGAAGAACAGTGTTTTCAAACAAACAGCTTAAAGTTTCACTACTAAACTCTCAGTCCCCTCTCCATCCTCCCTCCCCAATGCCCCTCCCCGCCCCCCCCACCAACACACACAAAAGTTCCTTCACTGCAAGGAAAATAAGCTTTCAGCACCAGCCCTGCTTTTAATTGTAAGGACTGCAAAGTAACATGGTAGAGAGAGCAAGAAGAACATCTACTGACCCAGCAGGTGATGTGACTGCAAAGCACCATATGTGTGCTGAGGTCCTCCACTGACCAGAGCTGGAGTTTAAGCATATTATTACATGAGCTGCAGATGAGATAGCCAGCATCAGCTTTCCCACTTAAGAAAGAATTCTCTCATTTTCTGCCTGAAGCTGTAAGTGATTCAAACATCTCAGCCTGACATCCTGGGCTTCTAACCCACTTACAGATAGATGGACAATGTGATCATTTCTGATCTTGCCCTTTGAATAGGAATGATTTAGTGGAGAGTTTCCAAGCGTAGTTTTGCAGCAGTGCCTTGCACACTGACTCTATACCAGCTGAAGGGAATACCCATTATTCTGCCAGTCCAGTGATACAGGATCATACCCTCCCCTACACTTCACCACAGGGAGGGATGGTATATACTCCATGTACACGCTGACATGAAAGTTTTTCAGTGAGGTAACTGTGATTAGATCTGACTGAAATCCAACTTAATTTCTCAACCAGACTGTGATCTTTATTTACCTGGATGCTGTGCCACTGCTGTCAAGTGGAATAATTCCACACTGGGCTTTTCTCAGTCATCCGCTAGAGGAATATCTGTAAGGGGAGTCCGTCCAGGAGAAGAATGATAGCACTGAGGAGCAGCTCCATGAATTGTTCTAGCACCAAAAATGGGGATTTTATCACCAGGAATTCTTGAACTGAATTTAGTTGCACCATGAATCCAATTTATTGATATAGATAATTCAATAATGCTCAAAAAAGGACTTTCTTTAACTGCCCCCATGCCCCATAAACACAGAGCTGATGTTTAGGGGAACTGTTCATCAACTGGAAGAGAAAATGTCAATAACAAATGCCATCAGGACAAAGCATTCAGGTGGTACCCACAGATCCAATCTCACCAGTTTCCAGAGCTGATGCTGCCTGACACTGGTGTTCAATTGGTAGCAATGTGAGAAGATAGAGGCTTCCTGCAGATGCACCTCAGCCTGTATGGTGTAAAGTGCACAAGTTTGAGTTTGAGTTGGAAGCAGCCTTTAAAGGTCATCTGTCTAGTCCAACTCTTCTGCAATGAACAAGGACACGGACAGTGACAAAGGCCCTACTGTGGCAGAAAGCTACAATATAAGAGAGTTGTGCACAAGGACTACATCCGGCCGAGTAGATTTTTTTATACTTCTTTAACTTCACACCACATTGGTATCTCTCCTCACACAAGGAGGGCATGCACTGCATGCATCCAGATTGGTGCTCTGAAAAAGTCACTTCTCCCATGTCAGATGTGTCTAGGCTCAAGCATCTCCCTTCCAGCAGAGTTCTCTCATGTACCAAAATGAGTAATATCATAGAACCACAGAATCCCCTGAGCTGGAAGGGACATGGATCATGTAATCCAACTCCTGGCTTCACATAGGACCACCCAAAATGCAAACCCTGTGTCTGAGAGGTGTACAAAGGCTCTTGAACTCTGGCAGCATGAGGTCATGACCACTGACTGCCCTGGGGAGCCTGTTCCATGCCTACCACCCTCACCTTTTCCTAACACTCAGCCATAGGAGGGTCAAAATGTCTAATAGGAAACATTTAATTGCAGAAAGATTGTTGAGGCACTGGCATAGGCTGCCCAAGGAGGTGGTGAAGTGGCAGTCCCTGGAAGTGCTCAACAACCATGGAGATGTAGCACTGAGGGTCGTGCTTAGCGGGCATGGAGGGGATGGATTGGGGTTTTACTTTGTGATCTTAGTGGTCTTTCCCAAACTCAATTTCCATGATTTTTTTTTTAGGAAAGCCAGGCTCTAAGACACCTGTGTTGTGCAGGAGACTGAGGAAAAGCACAGATGAGAAAGGCTCTACCAAGTCAGCCCAGAGGCTGCATCTGATAATGATGACCAGCAGCCACCGAAGGATGACTGTATCAACAGTATCAGCACAGAACAATATCTTCTCAGGAACACTTCTTTAGTCCCTGCAAAAACCATTCAATGGGCCCTGTTTACAGGCCCTGAGAATTCAGCCTGAAGACTGAACACTCCATCCCTGCAGGGGGCTACAAATAATGGCAATCTGAAAGGCAAGAAGCTTACTTGGTTTTTGTCTTAGCCTATCTGGCTCCGTATAGGACTGAGAGGAGTCAGGTCTTATTATTCTGCCCTGTACAATTAAGGTTTAATAGCCTGACTTAAAAAGGAGATCTTTTCCCTCAGTGACCTGGGGCGGGGTGAGCATGGCTCAGTGCCAAGCAGACACGTTTTTATGTGATAAATAATCAGTTGTGCACCCAGTGTGTGATTCTTGTTAAAATCCAGGCGCTGGAACAGCTCCCGAATCGCACTGCTACCACCTCCACCAATCTCTTTTGCATCTCATTGGCATTTGAGAACGTTAATTGACTCATTATTTCAATTCATATTCAGGGAAGGAAGTTGATTAAGGCAGGCAGATGCAGAATCTCCAGACACATTTGTAGCTGCGTTGTTTGTCCCGGCAGTTTACTCGAGTTATTAGAATACTTAGGAAGTAATAGCCAAGAGAACAGAGAACAAACCCTGGGAAGAGTGGCCCCTTGCAGAATTCATCTTCTAGCCCATCATAACACAGCCTTGCTCTTCATCAGGCCTTGCCCTGACAAAGCTCAAAGAGAAAAAGCTCTACCTGAACACTGGAAAGTAAGCAGAAACTGCTCCAAACTTCCAAGAGGCTCCCAGCAAAGTTCCACTGGTGGTTTGCTTTGGGACTGAGACTGATGTGGAGAGCCTTCTACAGATACCATCTAGCAGTATGATGTGATCTAACCTCCACTCCCAATCTCATTTGAAGGCAGAATTACATCCAAGATAGCAGCTTTGTGTCAATGTAAGTCAGGGCACAGATTTGCCTGAGATCATTTTGTATCTTCTTACAGAAAGTAACTGCACTCCCATTGAAGCTCTGACCTGAAGAGTGAGATGAATGAATAAATAAATAAATATATCAGTCAGTTTTCACCTAATCTTTTTCCAGGCAAGTCTTCCAGTAGGACATGATGGCAACCACACTGCAACTTATGCTGCGCTTGCACCACATTCAATCAATCTCAAATTAAATTCAAGCTGCAGGATGTGTTTAAAGAAAACTCTGGAAATGCAGATATTCTATAGACATGAATCCAGCATCTCCCTGCTGAAGTACAGCATCATTACTGCTGTAAAGATGAGCCTACTTTGAAACCCCTAGTCTCTTTTCCTTCAGATGCACAAACACCATCTTGAACAAGGAAAATATCCCTTATGGAAAGCAATAGTAGAAAGAAATGGGTCCTTCAGAGCTGTTATGATCTGTCATGTAAATACATAATTAAGGACTTTTTAAAATGCAGATTATGTAAATACATATTAAGGGTCTTCTTAAAATGCAGATTTTTGACCCTCTGGAACTGAATGATTCCTCTAGAGCTGTTCATAAACACATATTTACATTCTGAAGTGCAGATTACCAAACCAGTAGTCTAAGCAGCTTCTCCTTCAGCGACCTTCTAGATTTATCTATGCAAGATACGTACACAAAAATAAATAAATAAATCTGGACAATTTCCATCTCTACAGTGGACAAACTTCTTAGCAGAGATAGCCTTTAAAGAAATCAGTAAGAAAACTGCTCAACGCTTCTATCCAGCTGATGCCAAGTTAGTAAACCCTGCATGCACGCACATACTTTTCTCCCCATAATACTTAAAAGCAGCAACTCAGTGCTGTACACTTGGATCAACAATTTGTGCTTTAAAAGGTAGTTAGCCAATGAAGTCAGATGGATAAAAATAAAATGAAATGTCAAATGCACATCCACATAGAAAATGTAATGGGCAAACAAACACACCAGCTCGTTAGTTATCTGTCAGACATCTCACTTGTTCCCAATGCATAAATTCTGAAGAACATGATACAGTAAGTTGCTGGGTAGAACTATGAAAATAGGCCTTGAGAACAAGCTGGCTTTTTCAGCTATCCTATACACTGGTCGAGCTGCGCCTTGCTAGACTAACTAAGATTTTGGCTTATGAAATGCTTCAGCAGGAGCATTCTCAGGCTTGCATTATCCCACATTCCAGATGGATTGGACAATTCCACTGGGGAGTCAGCTTGCTAAAGAAACCACTCTTTTGTGACTTGTAACAGGTTAGCCCTATCAACAAGTAGCAAAATACACACAAAAAAACCTAAATAAATAAATTTAAAAAGTGCAAGCTAACAATTATTCTAAAATCCAGATTGCACGTGGAGCCTTTTCAGAACCTGATAGAAATGCAGGATTTCCATGGAAACTCACCACTCACAGCATAACACAAACTTGTTAAATCAGAAGAACTTCAAATCTGCCAAGGTAGATTTTGCCCATCAGAAGTGAGAGTAAAGCACTGGAAAATAATAATAAAATAAAATAAAATAAAATAAAATAAAATAAAATAAAATAAAATAAAATAAAATAAAATAAAATAAAATACCCAACCAAATCCTAGACTCACAACTTGTTCCTTTCTTTCCCTTATACACCAGCCAACACTTTAATCCATAGTGTTAGTTAACCATCACAGATAAGAGCAGCCGAGTTTATTTGCCTGAAACTAATATTGCTAAATATCTGCCAGTAGTAGAAACAGAAAGAGTACAAGCTGGGCTCAAGCTACTATCATTGTCCAAAACAGACTTTCATCAATACTCCTTCAGGAGATAACACACCGAGTGCTCAAATAATCACATCTCAATTAATGTCATCAGAATGCTTAGATCTCTCAGGTGATCTGAGAAAGGAGCAGATAGGGCTGATTTTTAAAGACAAAAAAAGAAAACATAATTTCAGTCAAAGCAGACTTCTAAAGCATAGTATATTGTGCCCTGAGAAAGAGGATAAGCACCTGGTCTGGACTGGTAAGTAACACAAAATCTACTTGATTCTTGTCAACATTTTGAGGTGTTTGACTTGTAATAATTTTCAGTTTTTGAAGCTTAAGTCCAAGGTTATACCCCATCATGTTATGCTACTGATAACACAAACTCCTCAGGCAACTTTTGTGCTCACATCCACTTTTAACTTCTCTTAGCTCTGAGTTTTTCCCTGAGAAGTTGTCTAGCATGAAATGCTACAAGGCTCATACAGAGCATCCACAGAGTCCACACCCTGACATCTGGCTTGCTGTGAGCTTACAGGCCTTGTCTCTGTTTTGCTGTTAAAATCACCAAGTTCCAAATTCTAAGAGTTAAAAGGATCATATTACAATATCCCTCTTTTAAGTAATGTTTTAAATGGCTTTAGAAGCAAGAGCATAGCCTCTGTGTTTCTCTGCTTGTCAAACAAAGCCACAGAAACACCTCCAGAATATTCCAACCCTTAAAAATACTTCAATTTATTGAGCAGCTGAAGTTACAATCAGTTATTTACTAGACTAATTGGACACCATGAGACAGAACTATCAGAGTCGCCTGCCACTCAGGTTGTATAAATTACCTCCGCAAAGGAGCTCCTGTACCACAATACACTGCACACTTCACAGTTTGCTTTACCTTCTGTATCACAGCACCTGTTCCAAACATAATGTCACAGTGTGAAATTCAGAAGCGCTCTTGGATGTCCCTGCTCGTATGAGCCCTTGATTCACAGCCCTGTGAAGTCAGTGCCTTTGATCAGTGTCATCAGATACAGAGTTCACTTTCAGCCTCTGTCAGGAGACACCACAGACAGAGCTGGAATGAAATAGTCATACTGGGAATCAACCTGAATCCGTGCCAAATAGGAATAAACAAACATCTTTAGACTTAAGGGAAGGTAAACATAAGTGACAGGTGATGGAGCACTGTATGATCCTTCTGTGGCATGGTGAGTGACCTCCTGGTGCCTCCCAGTCATTGGTGGGAAAGAAAGGAAGTCCATCATCTCTCCTGAAAGCATTTTAGGTATTAAGGAGGGTTGTGCAGGGGAGAAACACTGGGAGATCTACTAGAGTAATTTTACTCCTGCTAGGAAGATGTTATGAGCAGAAGGGGAGAAATATTGTTAAATGCAATATATATTTAAAAATGGGTAGGGCAGATAAAAAGGTTCAGATAAGCTTTATCTCTTAGCTAAGTATTTTTTCTCCAAAAGTTAACAATAACTTAATATACTGAATGAAGATCTTTGGAGGTCTGGTGCTTAAGTTGTACCAGGGGAGGTTCAGATTGGACATTAGGAAACATTTTTTCTCAGAAAGAGTGATGATGCACTGTTACAGGCTGCCCAGGGAGGTGGTGCTGTGACAGTCCCCGGGAGTGCTCAACAACCATAGAGATGTGGCACTGAGGGATGAGGTTAGTGGGCATGGTGAGGACGGGCTGGGGCTGGACTCAGAGATCTCAGAGGTCTTTTCCAGACTTAATGTTCTATGATTCTAAGATGGGAATGAGATCCTCCATGGCTGTGAGACACAGCACTGGAAAACTTGACCTCAGATTTTTGGAGAAGGTGGTCTATGAAAATCAGTTGGGTCTTTTCGGATTTGTCCAATTTCAGGATGTTAGTAAAGCTGGTCAGAAAAATTCTGACAGAATACCTTCCTGCCACAAAGCAGTAACTTATAAAAACTGAAACGTTTAGCATGTTTTGACAATATATCACTTCTCAAAATGACAAAAGGACTTTTGAGCAAGCAAATTCACTTCACTATGACTTTCGCTTCTATTCTCCCTGTTTAAATGAGTTTCACCCCATGCTGGTAATGATAATATTTTTTAGAAATGAGGGCAGGTTCTTTTTTCAGGTTCTCCCTGGGCTGCCAAAACCTGACTCTTCAGCCTACCTTATGCACTACCTCTGCTTCTATTACAAGAATGCAGCCCAACATCACACAGAGCTCAAGCTCCAGCAGCACCCAGCACACCAGCAGGCTTCAGGGGGAGTTGCCTTTCCTCAGATTCAGGAGAGGCAGGAAGAGCATGAGTTAAACGCAAGTAGCTGCAGCACAAAGTGCTTTAGTGAGAATAAAAGCCATCCTAAAAGAAAAGCTGGCTTTCTGACAAACACGTTCCAGCAAATATGATTCGCTTTAAGGTCTGCTGCTTTACCAGTAGTAACTAATAATAACAGACTGCCCTGCATGCGACACTGGGTGTCTGAAGATTGAATATTCACTGCAAAAAACTCTTATTTACTTGCTCTCTCTAATTACCAGTTTAATGTATAATTCGTCAAGTGCTGCCATGTGTCTGGCGTTGCATGAATCAGAGGATGGACAGTTCCTTACAGTTTAACGATGGCACTGTCCTTCGTCATATCCATATGTGGCATGAGGGGGCAGAGGACTTGCTTCCCACTGCATATCTTTACACTCCTGCTTGCGACTGAGCACAGAGGACCAACTGCTGCCTGCTTGCCATTCTGCCCAGTGCTGATGCTGATGAGCTGGGAAATTGCTTCTTGGGCTCCAGTCCCATGCAAATGGACTGGTCCAGGAGAGCTAAACCAGCCCACAGCCTGGAGCCCGGGGTGGCTGATCTGACAAGGCAGAGTAGCAGAGAGCACCATGGCATCCTCAGCTTCTGGGCAGCACTAAGCAAAAGGTTTTGCTTCAATCCATAACAAAGTTTGATTGTGCTGTTCAGAACATGACCGAACAAAGAAAACAAAGATTTTCCTATACATTTTCCCCATATATTGTCCACGTATACCACTGTAACTTCTTCTAGAGCAAGGGACTTTGCAAAACTGAAAACAAAAAAAGAAACAAACACACCCAATTTTCTCCACATTTGTCAAAATCACTTGGAAGAAAAGGAAAAGCAGCGCACCATTAAGGAAACAAAACAAATCCAGGCTCCCCAGGTATCCCAGTCCCCAGCAGACAATGGCAGTTTAAAATAGGATGCACAGAAATGCCTTACTATTCAATATCATGCTGCTACTGCTTCTAATTATCAATGATCATTTGAGCTATTCATAAGGGTTAATTCTTATTTTTACTTATCTTGCTTACCTCACAAAACACAGCACGTACCATGTTGGGATTAAGGTCTGTGTATTGGGAGGGAGAAGCTCTTCCCCACCACCAAGGTGGGGAACACCAAGATGGTGGGGTGGGATCTCACATTGCAGAGGAGATCCCAAACCTCGTCAACCCAGTAGAAGGATGCAGGCGTTGGCTATCTGCTGCTTATATTGCAGAGCTGTTTTGTTTACAGGGAACAGACAAGCTGGCAGCATTATTTGAACCCAATTCTCTGCTGGTGCTGAGAAAAGACAGTGTCATTAAATGGGGCACTTGAAAGAAAAGTCAGACATTGGCCTTCATTATTGCTTTTGACTGCAGTGTCCAGAGACTAAGATTCCTCCTTTCTTTTCCAATGGAGCTGGTGATATTAGTGTAGGTTTTCCTTCTGTTTTCAATTCTTTGTCCATGACAGATTTCACAGCAGGAAACAGTTCTGTGGCATATGGCCACTAAATTACAGAAACTTCAGAAACTTCTGTCCATGAGTTAATTTTAAAACTAAAGAAACAGAGTTGGGTTTTTTTGTTTTTGTTTTGTTTTGTTTTTTTTTTAAGAAAAAATTAAACTAGAGAGCAGAAAATCCTTTCTCTCTTTGCCTACCCTTGAACGTACTGTCTGCAACCTGGTTTGCAAAACCAGCTCCACTGTGGTTCTCTGGCCACTATTTTACAATTCAGAATGATGACTGACTTTAGGTGAGGAACATCACCTACCAGCAATAAAGTATGGCATCAGCCACTAATGGACTTGTTAGAACGATAGAAACATTAAGGTTGGAAAAGACTTCTAAGATCATCAAGTCCAGCCCCAACCCATCCCCACCAACTGTTTCACTCAGTGCCACATCTCCATGGTTCTTGAACATCCACAGGGACAGTGACTGTACCATCACCCTGTGTAGCCTGTTCCAATGCCTCTCTACGTTTTCTGCAGAGAAATCTTCCCTAATATCCAACTTGAACCTCCCCTGTCACAACTTATGGTCATTTGCCATTGCAGCAGATTGGTATGTGCAGAAACCATTGCTTGACTTAGCCACTAACTGTTCTATGGAACAGCTAAATTCAGTGCACACACTGGAGGAAACTGGCCTTGGCTTGGGCCTTGGTAGCTACAAGCAGAGAGGAAAAATACTGTGCCAACAGCATAACTGGCTGAAAGGATAATGCACACGCAAACCAGCAATTGGTTTTCAACATGCAAAAAGTGGAACAAGATTTTTGTGGTAGGCTGTAGGTGAGAAAATGCTCTACAGTAGAGTGTGAAGTGTTTATAGATGGCATGAAATCTTGTAGATACACCAATGCTGGAAACAAACAAACAAACACAGAAGACAAAACCATCAGAAAAGGGATCTTGAGGAACTTACAACCAAAAACTGCATAGAAAGAACATTGTAGGAAATCAGAAAAACTAAACTCAATATTTTCCATATCTTTCTCTCTCCTTTCACCTCATGTCTGGATATATTCTCCTCTCCTAGGACTAGACGTGTAGCTTCTGAAGGACATGGAAACTGAGAATGCACAAGTAAATTCTAAAAGCCCTAGACAGCAAATTCTAACAGCTCCAGCCAAAATACTACGCAAAGATTAGCTGTACTTGACTGTACTCTGATTAGAAAACAACAAAAGCAACACATTTGCTACAAGCAAACCCAAACCTGCAGTTTTGCACCGGCACACATTTATCACAGCAAGACCCAGCCTCTCTTTTAATGATGCCATCCCTACAATCTCAGTGAGTTATTATACCGTAAAGCAAGAAGATTAATACTCCCGTACAAGCAGTCTGATTGGATCTGGCACAATCAAGGTTTCTTAGTGAGAAAATGTACAGTTTCCTAATGCAGCTGACAGAAAGCCACACTCAGACCTTTTCAAAGGCTTTCAGGAGTTATTATCACAGATTAGCTATGGCGTGAGCAAAAAGGTTTAAAGTCTTGTTTGTAGCTTGCCCATGGCTCTAAATTAGCAGCTTCTCTCTTAAATGATCAATTGAGTCATAGGTGTTAATGAGTGAAGTTTAGCCAGAAGGGGTGAGGAAGAAGGGAGAAAGATCTCGAGCCACTGTTCTGCAAAAAGGCAGTAAGAAAAATCTCCATAATTCCTAAAGTCAAGTTGTATTTTAATCAGCGCCTCCCAAATAAGATGAAGAAGCCACACTGTGACTTTCCCAGCTGTAAAAAATGGAAGTCTGGTTTCACATTTGCATGATTTTGAAGGTCAAATGCCTGCTATCCAAGTCTTACTGATCCATATGGACTAGAAATGCCACAATATGCAATCATCACGAAGGCAGATTGTCTCCTGTAAATCTGTCCTTTTTGTAACACATTCAAAATGTACCGTATTGGATGGATTATAAATCCATTCAGGAAATACAAGCAATATTGTGCAGAGCGCCTCTGCTTTATGAAAACCCCTGTGTATGGGCGAGCACATACGTGTGTGCACGCGGCTGTGCGCGTCCCCGTAGGAGAAGCAGAGACAGATGGCCCAGTGCTGCCCTCGCTGAAGTCAATGGGAGTTTTGCCATTCACTTCAGAAGACGAAAGCATCGAATTGTGCATAAAGGGACTCGTATTAGCACAATGCTTATTCTGTCTGGGTTTTGAAATGAAATACTTGTGCCGGAAGAAAAAATGGGATGGATTGTTGGGGAATCTCCCCGTAAAGAAGAATGCTGCTATATGCCTCGTCCCTCATTCCTGGTGGAGTGGTCTGGGTGATGTGATAACCAGATAACCTTGTCCCTTGCATTCCTTGGTCCAGAAGAAAACAGGGGGACTCAGCTTCACGTCAAAGAACTACTGATTATTCTCATGCTAGAGACTTTGGCACAAATCCTTCAAAGCTCTCTTTTAAGGACAGGACTGGAAGGTCGCTGCTCTCCAGTGCAGAGCAGCATAGCATTTTCATTTTTACAATTTTAACAAATCGCTTTACACATTGCCACTTTTTTCTTCCAGCACATGGAATTGAAAAGAGACATATGGAGACCAGCATGCAAACCCTGCAAACATTTCAGCATAGCTTCAAAACTAATGCTAATCAATTTTTTGAAACTTCTTTTCCCCTCCCTTTCTTTTGACTCTAGAGTAACTTCTCAGGAGTCCAAGGTGGTTTTGAAGAACAGCATAGCAGCACCCTGTAAGATACCACCAACCCTTCCTCCTTTCATCAGCTTTTCCTTTTGGATTCCATGCACACAGGGGTTACCCACAAAATCCACACAAATGTCTTCAAAGGCTCAGAGCAACCCATCTGGGAAAGCACTGACCAACAACTGTACAGCACCAGTTACATCTGACTTCCATTCCCCTCGTTTTTCCTGAGGAAAAAAAAAAAAAAATGTAATACAAGCTACCAAAAATCTCCTTCTGCATGAATGTGCTGAGCATTACCTGAGAACAAGGAAGGCACAAGATGAACAGACCTTTACAACAGAATGTGCATCTGCCAAGACAAAAATACCCAGCGAGCTTCTGGTGCTGGCACTGTGACAATATAAGCAAGCTGTCTTTGCAATGATTTTGCAAATGATCCATTACAAGATTGGAGTATGAATTCTGCAAAGGCCGTAAGGCCCCAAGGGCAACACATTCTATATACCGCCACCTAAGCATTCACCAGATAGACAGGGCTATGGGCTAAAAAGAAATCCTTCCAAGACTTTTTGTACAAATGCTTTGCAACAGACTTGTGAGTTGTTTTTTCCTCCCTCTCCCTCTCTCTCGTTTTGTTCAGTTGCCTGGCATTTGCTAACCCACAAGCTGCTGTTTCCCTTTCCAAAGAAGCTCTGATGGGTGGAGGGCCAGGAAAAATTAGCCCAACTGATGAATGCAATCTCGACAGAAAATATGTTTTTTATCAGCGACCACATGTTGCCAACAGCAATTAAAGTAAAACTGGGAGATTTCATCGGATATAAGCCTGCATAGAAGAGGAAAAAAAAAGCCAACACAACACAACAAATCCAAAAAGAACGAAGCACCACAGACTCTCTTCTCAGGTACCCATGAATTCAAATGAATCCTTCACATGCAGTCAGGCGCAGAAGAAGAGGAAGGCCATCCCAGGGTCAATGGCAGGAGGAACACGAGTATTTTCTGGGGCTCTGCTTTCCACCCTCATAGTGCAAATATGAAGCACGACCCTCTCACAGGTCTGTGGTGGACCAAAACCTTGCTCTTTGTACAAATGATTGAGCCTGGAGTTATTTTCTTCATAAAGCCTTACTATGCACCTGAAGCAAAAAGTAAAAATGACAAAGAAAGCATCCAAACTCCAACAGATGAGGATTTTATCTCATCAATGCTATTTTTTCAATTATTTTTTTTTTTAAACAATCAGTAAGGCTGGAAAAGACCTCTAAGATCACAAAGTCTGACCACCAACCCATTCCCATCATGCCCACTAAACATGTCCTTCAGTGCCACATCTCCACAGTTACTGAACACCTCCAGGGACAGTGATTGCACTGCCTCCCCAGGCAGCCTGTTCCATATATGTTCCACTGATCTTCAGGTTGGGAGTAGGGACTTCAACCACTTTCTCACTTCCATGAATCACTTTCTCAGCTATCCATGCTAGGCAGAAAATTTACCACAGATATTATTAACAAACAAACAAACAAACAAAAAACAAAAAACTGCAAACAAAAATGTCTGTTAAATGTTGTTCAACACTGTCTATTACTCTTGATTTCAAATGACTACAGTATAAATATATGCTTAAAAAGTCACCATGCTAGAGAATATCATTTAGCATCCTCTCTACATTACCTGTCTGTAGGGTCACTGCAAGCTATATAGAAATAACAATACTCATTGTTATAGAAATAACAAGCTATATAGAAATAGAATACTCATCTAAGTGGATGTGCCATTTCATGCAGGCAACTCTCCCAGAGTTTTGGGTATAGATGTAGAGTGAGGGACTGCACCATGAAAAGAATACTCTCAGTGTTACTGCAGACTCTGCAAAATATGGCCATCCTGCCTGAGGTCTGCTAAGGACAGCTTGAGCCTTTCATCCAGATTTGCAGAATCTGATCAAATTTCTACCAGGGCAAAGGAAGCGGTATTCACAGTGTGTTCTCTGGTTCTCATCCTTGATGAGCCTTGCTGTACCATTCACTGTGGTTAAAGATGGAGTGAATTTCTTTATTTTCTTTTCTCAGTTGTTCAGAAATGCAAATCCAGGTGTTGTGAGAAGCTGTACACATTGGAAATCAGGGCATTCCTACAGTGAGGGCAGCATCAAGACTGGATCCAGAAAGGAGAGGGCAGCACGGAGGAAAAAAGGACAAGGGGCTAACACAGCAGGCAAACGACAAGAAAGTATGGCAGGAAGATGGGAAAATGCAACCCATTCACAGCTCCAAAAAAGCAGCAACACAACAGGAGGCAAGGGCTGCCGGGAGCCTTTGCAAATATCTCTGCACACTGCCACCGCGAGCGCGTGCTGCTGGCTCCAAAGTGTCACCAGCTAAGCAGTGAAGGACAGTTTTCAATCCGCCACGCTTGCTGACAATTGCCTGTGTTATTTAAATATATATGTATACTTCACTAAAAAAAAATAACCCTAACGTGCTCTCAAGTCGTGTATTTTTGAGGGTTTAGTAGCTAGCAAAGGAACTCTGAAAAGCATGACAGAAGGGAAACGGGATTCTAGTGTTAAGAAAACAACCCCACAGACTTGAATAAGTGAACTTTTAACAACATCAATTTTAAAACAAAAAACAAAAAACAAAAAAAAGACAACAACAACAAAAAAAAAACCAACAAAACATCAGCAAAAGCGAAGGTGTTCTTTTATGAGAATAAAGGCTGTGATGTGAGGCAGTGTTGGTCATTCATTGCCTTGTGCAGTCAGCTCTGCACAGCACTGGCAGCCTAACTGGGGCTCTTCCTTCCTTTCCAACAGTTGCATTTATAAAGGGAAGGGTAAATTACCCCAAAGATACAAAGCAAAGGTCAACTTTAACAAACCATTGCTGACCACATATTAAGTAGAGACAGAGGGTCTTAGCTTAGTATGTATTCCCTCCAAAATGTTTATTATCTCCAAGATTTCCATAATGGAAGAGGATTCTACCCTCACTTGTTGACTACCAAACACAGCTTGGTAAAATAAGTGACAGCCATATTTTACAAAGCACAAATAGTCTTTTAAAGAAAACAACAACAACAACAACAACTAGTGAATTTCCAAGTATAGTTAGGGCAACAGTTACACTAACAGCATCTTGGAAACGAGGAACTAAAATATTGAGGCAGCGTTATCTTTCGAACCTAACATCGCGTTACAACTGCATGTCTGCTCCTGCTAGATGATAACACACAGAGTGAGCGCGAAGGTTGAGTACATGCTCAGCTCCCTATTCCTGTGAATCAGATATTGATTTTAGCCCTGGAAGTGTAGATTTTGCAGTGACCCGGAGAAAGGCAACATGGGGCTCCTGGACGGCATCTTGACTTTGAAAGCACAAAGATTTCTGTCTAGTGGCCTCCCCCTGACCAGTAGCACCTATGAGTTAAGCCAGAAAAGAGTACCCTTCCACACTTAAATACACAGAAGATAATAACATACATTGATATCTCTCCATATATTCATGAATGCATATGCAGATATCTATTCTTGTACACAGATAAACACAAAATTGTAGAAATATAGAATCATTAAGTTTGGAAAAGACCACTAAGACCGTCTAGTCCAAACATCAAATTCAACAAACCAGTGGCTGTAGCAAGCTTTGATGTTTTGGACACTGGCATCTATTGGGAATGGTTTCTACAAAAACACTCACCAATGCTGGAACACAACAGTGCAGTGACAACTTCCTCGTGCTCACAAGCTCAGCACCTCCAAAAAGCCACTGCTTCTGACAGCTGTCTGAGAGCAGCACTGCCTCTATCTCACAAGTCTTGGAGCTGCACTGGCGCACAGGAGCTTGCACTTCATCTTCCATGTTTGACTTTCTACTGTAGGATATCCTGCACAGAAAAGTTTTTCTCTCCATCCTTCCAGGCAAATCTTTGCACGTTCTTCATCCCTCTTTGAGCTTGCTTCCTCTACTTTTGTGCATGCGCTTTCAGTCCCACACTGCACTATTGTAGGCATCAGTACCAACTTTATCAAAGCTTGGATGTTTTTCAGACTGCACCTCATGGCCAGTTGGTTTTGTCTGGTTTCCTTTTGCTTTTACTTCCAACTCTTATCCTCTGAGGCTGAACATCACTAATGGCAGTAATCTTACTTCAGGTTGTAGACGGTGTTTTTGCTCTTCTGCTGATACTGATGTTCCCTCTGCTACCACCTCATCCCATGTTTGCTTCTGTGCAGGATTTACAGGCAGCAGACAAACATATCTGGCAGTCTCAGTTAGCAAGCCCACTGCCAGTCACAACTCCACAGGGCCACATTCAAGCAATCTGTTTTTCCTGCCCAAATCTCCTGATGTCCATCTTTTCTGTTTTGTTTTCTCTCACTCAAGCTTACAAGCTTGGAGCGATGTTACTGCATTTATTTGTAAACTCAGGTCTAATTTTTTTGTTTTAATACTGAATGGAAAATCTAGTTTCAAGTCACACTAACTACATTATTAGAAGAAGAGAGGATGGATGGTGGTTATTTTTTTCTTTCGATCTGACCAGTAAATTAGAACAAAAGCCAAATGATCTCTTCACAGCTAATTCAAATGAACTACTCACCAACTGATATTGCTGCTTTTGTTTAAAACTAGCACTAATGTTTATTATGCTTCTATGCTATATGTGTGAACCCAGCTCAGTGTAGAGACCTGTAATCCCAGTGTTGAAATGCATTTGCACACCCCAGGAAAAGCACAGATCCGCCAACATGGTCAAGTTCAGACAAGTCAGAAAAACATGGACATGAGAAAAACTATAAAACTCTACATGTATTAACCATTTTACCAACAGAAGATCATAATATGCTGCAACTAAGCAAAAGCAATACCATTGGTTTCACCAGTGTTTTCCTGCTTGTGTCATCTACTTTACCAGCTTCCTCAGATACATAGAATCATTAAGGTTGGTAAGATCCCTAAGATCATCAAGTCCAACTATCAGCCCATCCCCACCATACCCAGTATAACCATGTCCCTCAGTGCCAAATCTACCCTTTTCATGAGCACCTTCAAGGAGTGTGACTCCATCACTTCCCTGGGCAGCCTGTTCCAGTTGCCTCACCACTCTTTCAGAGAATATTTTTTTCCTAATATATAGTCTGAACTTTTCCTAATATCGAACAGGTAAATAGTCCTGATATAATGTACCTTTAGTACCTCATTCAAAAACCTCCAAAAATTGAACCTAACAATAAATGACTGATTTTAAGAGATCAAATAGAAGAAGTGAGTTAGCCATTGGAAGACTTCAGAACCTCCTGCTCTTTGTGGAGGTTTGTACAGGACACAGTTGTTCATGTTTGCTCATCCAAAAGATCACGATGCTCTGAGCAGTCATCTTCCATTACAGAAGACGGCCAGCTGTAGAATATGCTTTCATTTACTATATATTGCTACACACATAGCTAGATTCATCAAATTTTAAGCTGTGTATCAAATTTGTACTAAATAAGCTTCAGTAGAAGCTTTGCAAGCTTGTGGTATCTCATTTCCTCATGTATAGGAACAACCTGATGTGAATTGTTTACAGTCCAAAGGGCTTAACTGAAAAGCTGGAGTCATCTACAGACATGTCACTGGGATCAAGACTGGGTCATTGAGCGCTGTCACCCTTCAAAGACGTTCTGCATACATCATTAGAAGCTTACATGCCTGGCTCTGTTCTGGGTGGTGGGAAACTGCTCAGTACTGTTACTGAACATCACGTTATCTCTTACCCCTATTTCAGCCACTTCCTGGAATAGCCATTCCCAGGCTTGCCATGTGGTTGAGCACACAACTGACTCCAGTAGCAAGCACTGCGTATGCAGCACTTTGCCAGCCTCCCCTCTGTCCAGTTGGTTTATTCACATGTGGATGGCCTTAAGCACCTGGAATGCCCACACACCCAAACACAGAACTGCATTATTGCATGGCTGCATCGAGTACTAAGGAATCATTGAAGTGCAAAAAAACCAGGGGGAATAAAACATTAACTAGGAAACCTAGAAATCCCCAGTTTCCTCTTATTTTCATTTATGGCTCAACTGATTACTTACTAAAAAATGTATGCAATTAAAGAGTTATTTGACATAAGCAAAGCAGTTTCAGCAATTCTAAGGCAACAATCCAAGAGCCATGCTGGGGCTGCTTACAGCCCTATGCAGCTGACAAGAAACTTGCAGTGCTCTTACAAAACAGAGATAAGCAGAGAGCCACTAGAAGTGTGAGTTCCTTAACCTTCAGGAGCACGGCTGGATTTTTATGCATGACAAAAAAATATCCTTATTTCTGTCTCAGTGTTTTGCTGATCCGTGACCATTTCTGTCAAAAGCAATGACTTCAAACTCTGCTAGCAGTATGTGATTTCCTATGCACGTGGAAAAACCTGTGCTCTAAACAAGGAGTGCTCTCAAAGCCACATTTGTTCCCTTCTAACAATCACTTCAAGTGACATTTGCATTTGGCCCATAAGCAGAGAAGTTTACCTGACACAGGGTGGCCCAATTAATGTTAAAGACCTTGTCTCTCTGATCCTATGGTCACACTGGATCCCAATACATCTCCCATTTAAGAATATTACTGAGGAATCAATCACTTGTCCAAAGGGAGCAGCACACGGAGCTTTGCTGTCGGCAGAGGTTGCTTCTCCACAAGCAGCACATCAGGCTCTGCTGGGGAGACTCAAAGTGACAAAGAGCCAGCCTCTGTTGGCCATCAATTACAGCTAGCAAGCGTGGCAGAGGGAGGAAGGGCAAGGCAGCAAGGAGCTGGCTTGCATACTACTAGGGGCAGCTGACCTGGGGCTGCTGGGCAGGGAGGCCTTCTCCAGGAAAGAAAACTGAGGAGCTTTTCAGGGCTGTGTGCAGGAGGAACACAAAGACTCCTGTTCACTCTGCAACAAGCAAAATGTCATCTTAGCCAGTTTAGGTCACAGTGTCGGAACCTGGGCTGTGCAGAAAAGTGATTGGAAAATGCCATCACATTTTGAAGATTCAAATCTGTGTAGTAAAAAGGAAGGAAGGAAAGAGGGAACCATCTCTTTTGTCCTAAAATAATATAAGGTTCTTGATAGAAATTGACTTCTGTTTGGAACTCTCAGCCTGGTACTGTCAAGCGTTTGGATTATTTCTTCTTTAACACAGAAAAGCAGCAAAAAGAGGTGGAGTGATAGCAGCACTGGCTTATAAAGGATTGCTCCCTTGTGCACTTCAAAACAGTCAGAAAACAAACAAGTGGTGCAGACACAGCACTATTTAGTATTTGTGGGGGCTGAAGATAGCAAAAGGGTTAACAAAGATCTCTGTATGGTCAAATCTAATTTAACATCTTGAGTGATGATCTGGAAGGGCAACTGAAAATGTATTAGTAGCACTTGAAAAAAATAATAAAAAATCACTATTTAGCAATTGTCCATAGTAATGGGAATTAGGTATCGATACCCTGATGGAAATGTCAAAATAGTTGATAATGTATGATTAAAACAAATAGAGCAACAAAGAGAAAATAATTTTGAGCTACTGTACCAATGAATGGAAACCCCAGCTGAAGTCACAGCCATGGCCGCTTGTTCTCTAGGTGACTACACTTACAGTCCCAGCTCTGTAACCATCAGAGACGTGTTCCCTTTATGTGTGTGCAACCATAAATCCCAGCTGCACAAGAAAGAAATAAGTTATGATGCAGAAGCAGAAAGTAACTTTAGGAGTCAGTTGGTCTTCTATCATAGAATGGCTTGGGTTGGAAGGGATCTTTGAAATCACCTACTTCCAGATGGGTCTTGAATCTAGCATGCCTTAATGTGACCCAGTGTTTGAAACAAAAAGGTAGAAAACTTGAGTCTAAATGCAAAGCTTGAATTTTAAAATACGAGAGCGAAACCAAAGAAACATGCTACATAAGGGATAGGAACTCTGAACGGACACAATGTCCTCCTGCACATACAACAGACTATCAGCACTGAGATTAATGCAACTATACTCACACTGGAAGACGATTTGGGCTATACTTTCTGCATATGACATCTTCCATTGTAAATATTTTCTCAAAGGAAAGACTGTGGAAACAGTCACTACCCATGATGCTTTCTTCCTAACAAGAGCAACGACACTAGATATTATTCCAAAGAACAGTGTCCACTGTACACAATAAAAAGTTCAAGTTAGGATATTAGGAATTGCCTCAGTTATTTCCTAAACATGTTTTTATACCACAAGCAAGGTGAATCTTGCTGAAGAAAGTCAGCATCATTTGTTGGACCAACTTAACAGTTAGGAGAAAAATATCTTTCATATCCATCTTTTCCTCCAGTTAAATCTCTTTTTATTAAGCATTTATTGCACATGCTGGACTACTAGCTATCGCTGAAATGTGAAGTATCAAATTCCATTTTATTTTTCTCATCAGTTTTGTCTGTGCTCTTTTCGTTATGTCTTTGAGTTTAGTCCAATTTTAAGCATATGAGATAAAACGAAACATCTTTAAGATGAACTGGAGGTTGCTACGTTACCATGACAGTAGGTTTGTGTTGTAGCTGGTGATGGTTTGTGCTTGCTTGGATGGTAATTACTGTCAAAATGCAAAGGGATAGTGAACAGGGCCCATGGGAAAGGGCAGAATGACAGTCTATGCAAGACATCCTGCTAATAGGTCTGAGAGCAATTACTGTATGGTTTATGATCACAATACTTAACCCTCTACCTCTCAGATATACAAATGTCTTTGCTTCCTGCATTTGTGTCCCACTGTAAACCACACTTGCTACAACCCTTTGGGACAGTCACTGATTGTTTCAAACCACAAAGTTCTTCTGAACAGTTTTTCCAAGACTAAACTGTACTTTCTAGAACAAAGCTGTGTGCTGAGGATGCAGACATCCTGAAACAAATGCTGATAATCTTGTAACTCATCTATCACAGAAACCAACAATGACCATTAAAAGATAATTTTATTATTATTTAACCAAAGCAACTATAGGCATCACCAACTAACAGCCTTATTCCATAATACCCATGCAGAAAAAAATCTGGGACCTTAGGTCCTATAGGGACCTTAAAGTTCACCAAGCCCCAACACCCTGCCCCGGGGTGGCTGCCCAGGATCCCATCCAACCTGGTCTTGAATACCTCCAGGAATGGAGCATCCACAGCTTCTCTGGGCTACTCATAAACTTAGGGTGCTGTTTTTATGGAGTCATGCTCACCACGTGAGACTTCCAGTCCCAGGAAAACACTTAATCCCCCCTCTGGCCCTGTTAATTCAGCATCTATCCTTATAGCTATACTCTGTCAGCCTCTGCACAGGATCATTCCCCTGTACTGCACAACTCCAATTATAATCTCATTCCGATTAACGGTGTCTTGATGGCAATTTCATTACTAAAAAAGTAACATTTATTAGTCTATTGTAACGTATTGTGATTATAACTCTAATGCTAATAGGAAGAAGTTTAACCTCATTTCATTCTCAGTTAAAAACCTTATAACCGTGTTCATAAATCAGGGTTTCAAACATCTTAAAATCGAAGTTGCAGCCACACACTGTAGGTGTCTTTTACACATCTTTGCATTTCATATTAATCTGGGATCCAGTCTTTTGGCACTCCCCATACAACCCACATTTTACTTAGATTATCATGATGAAGGCTGAAAAACTCCTCTTCTTGTGTATAATTTACATAATTTAGGTAGATTGTGTTTTCAATTACATTAATAACCCCAAATGAGGCATTCTGATGAGAACTCTTTCACTCACTTAAAATTAACGTTTTCATTAGTGATTCTTTCAAAGATGCCCCTTTTTCCTCCAGCAGTCATACATCTAGGATGTTAGATCTTATAAAGGAAATGCACTGTAAATTTGATCTCAGTGTATTCTGTTCTCAGTGCAAATCACAAACTGCATTATAAATAAAACAAACAGAAAATAAGGCAGCTAGAATAGCATTCTTCACCTTAAAGTCTCATTTTGTACAATTTTTATTTATGTATATTTTTTTGGTGATGATTATTAGGGAAAAAAAAAAAAAAAGAAAAAAGAAAATTGTACTAAAGATATATTATTAACAAAAACATATTAGATAGGGATTCTGGGTTCTTTTACTGAGCCTTTGGCTTCCTGCTTCCGCCCAAGTAACCCCATGAATTATAACAATTCCATTTCCCACAGATGATTGCTGATTATTTCAAGCAGTTCAGTTTTCACCTGACAACCACAGGAATATCAGGTCTAGTCTAAACAAGAGTAACAGCCAAGCAGCTCCTGCTTTATTCATGTTACATCTAACCTCGGTTTTCCACTTCTAAGCTCTCAGCAGCTCTCTACATTCACGCTTGTGTCGCCTTACTTTTGATGAGGACTTACTTTTGATGATGCATAGCAAAGCTCCTGTCACTGTCACCATCTAGGCCACAAAATGGATGTGTAAGCGTTATGTGTTGTAAGAAAAGCAGGACTGCCTCTGAAACCTACTGCATTGCTAGAGCCATTTTACAGCGGCTGATTGCCAACAATTCTATAGCCAAGTTCTACACTAAACTTTCAAGCAAGTTTGGTGTTTTCCATTGGTTCTCAAAATAAGCTGCGAGATAGAAAAGCTAGGATCCTGTCATTGTGCATCTGTCATTGTTTCCCTTTCCTGTACATTTCAAGTTTTTGCAATTCCCTGAGATTCTTTTAAGCATGGCTAGTATTGCTTTTAATGCTGTAACAGATGAATGGCAGCTACAGATCTGGGAAATGTAAAAAAGGCAGACACCACTGTAGAAGTCTGACTATGTTTGAGGCCCTCCTTCCAAAAGTGATTGTGACTAGCCATTAATCTATGCCTCCAGCACACTGCGCTGTAGACAGTTCTGTCCTTCAAGCAGGACTTGCTGCTCTGAGGGAGAAATTGCTTTTTGGAAGCCACCATTGGTACAAGCTGCCCAGGGAAGTGATAAAGTCACTGTCCCTGGAGCTGTTCAAGAATCATGGAGATGTGATACTGAGAAACATGGTTAGTAGGCATGGCAGGAAATGATTAATCATCTTAGAGGTCTTTTCCAACCTGAATGATTCTAGGATTATTTTTGAGAGGCTTTTTATCTCTTGCAAGCCTCTTTTAGTGATAGTTGTCCTTCAGATTTGCAGAATTGATGAGGGATATGTTGAAACAGAGCTGTGTGCTGGTCTTGGCCATGTACGCTAAGAAGTGGTGGGGGCTAGGCTGTGGAAGAGACCACAAGCCTAAAGAGCCACCCTGGTTTCTACAACCCCATCATGTCCTTTTCATTGTATCAAGAGGGAGTAATGTCAGTCTTTAAATATTTTAATTCTAGGGAACAGCGGAGAAGCACAGCAAAAAGAGAGTGCCTCAGACCCATATTATCAAATGTGTATCCTGGCATGCTTTCCCACAAAATGCGTGACGGGTTCAGGCCTGAGGCAAAATCTATGCCCAGCCCCCATGGCAGCTGTTTATCCATTCCATAGACATTGGAGGATTTCTATTCCTTACTACAGAATCCTCTGCTCCAAGACCAAAAGGAGCCCTTCCTGGGAATTAGACTCAAAAATACATGCCCCAGAAACCCAACGGCATCTGTTTCTGCACTGGAAGAAAAGATTTAAGAGAGCAGGGACCTCCCACCCGTCCTGTCGAATTCAGACATTATGTCTCCTTTCCTCCTCAGGAAGCACCCCCGGGGCCCCATCATGCCTCCACAGCACGCAGGCAGAGATGCTGCAACATCTGATTTCCAAATAGACTGTGCTCTGCTCTGAAGCACTACTTCCCAGGGTCTTCCACACTCCTATGACCTTCTCTGCTGCTTCCCTTAGTACACACAGAGCCATTGCATGGCTCAAAAAGAATAATCCAGCAAGCTGGCCTGCTGGGCAAGAGCACATAATTCCCCTGAAGGTCACCATAACTGAGGAACGGACAGAATTCCAGGCCCTGAAGGCTACTGCTGATGCATCAGATTGCAGGCCATCTCAGAAACATGGTGCATACACAGTGTCAGACAGACAGGCATGCCTGGGTTAGATGTGTCTGCTCGTTGTGCTCACTGCTTGTACCACAAATACCTTTTCAAGGACTAATGACATCTGACTCCTGCTATGGGAGTCCCAAATCTACTGAGAAACAGGGTTATGAGCTCAGAGGAAACAGCGGAATAAAAAGCAACAGATGCGAGCATCTTGGTAACAGCACATCAACACCCTAAGAACTAACGTCACTACTTCCCTACAATACATACAGAATTACTTTGGTATCTCAGAACATGAGATTGCAATGACTTACATTACATATCAGCTGCCAGATCTAAGGCCAAGTTCTCCTTTTACTAGAGTTTGCTTGGGAAAAATGTGATACATTCAGAAGTCTTAAAGCATTGGTCCTTGCAGGTACCTGTACCGTACAGCTGGAATATCACAGTGCAGTAGCGAAACACACTTCTCATCCTGCATAGCTGGGCAAGTTCTGCACACAGATCGATGGTGTGTTTGTGCTCAGAAACAGCTGGCAAATCCCCACTTGTCAGAAGATGTTCACCCTTCAAAGCACAAAAAATAAAGCGGAGACAAATACCACTAGTATGACTCACTGGCTAGAATAAAAGATGCTTTTCTTGGGTATGCTAGTGACCTCAGTGTGACCTGGTACATTATTGATGAAAAATATGTGTTCTTTGCAAGGAGATAGGTCATGCAAAATGTAGGGAAGAAGCAAGCAAGTAAGGATGGAGACGTAACTAAGGATTTCACTTTAATTGTTGGTTGTTTTGGCACAAGAGCAGTTTCCCCTGCTCTCCTACAAGCAAAAGAAAAGCTCTGCAGCAGACAGCACAGACCAAGCTGGTAGCTTGCTGGAGAGGAATGCTAAGAGTTCCCACGAAAAACTGAGGTGGTCTCATTTCCTAAAGTAGAAAGGCTACTATCAACATTCCTACCTTGGTTGCATCAAAAGAGGCAGTAGCTTATTTCTAAGATTAATTTTTTTTAACTGGATGAAGTCCATGGTTGAATTTAAGTTTCTGTCTCATTACTACCCCTCAAGTGCCACTGAGCATAGGAGGAAGCTGAGCTTTCTGAAGAAAACAATATTTCTGAGAAGCAAAAACTATAACATGGCTATTTTTTCATCAGGAAAAAATGCACAAGTCTCAAAGGAGGGATAAAAGCTATGTAGCTATGTATAAAGCCTTGGGGAAGGCGATGCCACATTTTCTTCCCCCAGGCAGCAGTAGCATCAGATGTGGCAAATCTCCTGTGTAGCTTTCTCCCTTTCTCTTCACCAGCAACACATGAAAAACCTGCTGAAAGGCAAAAATTTCACCGTGCAGGCAAGTTCAAGTTACACCACTGCTGTTCGTGGCTTAGAGAAACCTATGATTCTCTTGCATGTTTTCCTATATTACTTAGGCATAATTACACTTCATACCCAACTGGAAACTGAGGCCAGCTCCAAACACAGGCTCAGAGCTCCATTCTAAACCCACATCTGTGCATATTATTTTATACCCCATCAGATCTCTGGGAAACCCTCTCATTTATAAAGTGATCTCTGGTGTTTAGTGATCAGTAGTTCCATGTGCTGAATACTGAAATACATTTTTTACGCTTTAGTTCATCAGCAGTGATCTCCTTTGCCTCACTGCCCAACATGTGAGCAGCAAGAAGCTGTAGAGTTTAAATGCATCAGATGTTGCTTCATGAGGAATACTGGTATGCATCAATAATACTGGAACAAGCTCTATGCCTTCTGCTACAAAATAAATCAATTTCTGTGCGCTGTTATTGTGCGTGAGCTCCACAGTAAGAGTTCCGCTGCTGTGTATAATTCCCCCTTTCACAACATAGGCCAAGTATAGGCAAGATGAGGTGGTTCTGGAAAGTTACAGGTGCTATAAAACTGTCAAAGAAAAGAATTCCTGTGGAAGGAACCAGCAGAAATAATGTTTTGGTCGTCCATCTAATTCCTTCTCCATCAGCTTTCATCATCTGAGACTTGGCTCTGCCTATCCAGTGATAGAATATTTGGAGTATTTTCTCCATTCTTACTCTGAAAGTCTCCCCCCCGCATACCTAAACCAAGACATCCCTGACAAAGTATGACACACTGAACACAGTTCTACTTATACAGAAATAGACACTGTTTTGAAATGTTCTTCGACAGTGGTCACCTCAGACAGATTTGCTAGCAACTGACAGTTTGTGAGGATACTGCAAATAAATATTGCCATGCATAGAAAAAAACCAACAACAACAGAAACTTTGGTCTGTTTGTGCTGACTAAACATATTCTCCCAGATTAGATAAAGCAGACAGGAAAAGCGTTGCGACATCCGCCTACAAATATTCTTGAGATGACAAGCAGAGAGGTGCTCATCTCTTCCACAGTAAACAATTTCAGGGACCCTATGCAACCATGAAAATGTCTGAATTCTTATTAAGGTACTATAGCTATCCTCCTTCATATACAGTAGATGTAGATAGAAATTATCTCAATACTACTTCTCCATAGGAAACAGATAAGACAGTTTTCCTTCAAGAGAACCCTTCTAGGAAGAAAAAATATGGCTAGTCACTATTTCTCTGGTGAGAATCATAGAATCACAGAATCGTAGGAGTTGGAATGGATCTCTAGAGATCATCGAGTCCAACTTCCCTGCAGAGCAGGCCCCCTAAAGCAGGCTGTGCAGACAGGCATCCAGGTGGGTCGTGAAAATCTCCAGAGAAGGAGAATCCACAACCACCCTGGGCAGCTCATTCCAGTGCTCCATCATTCACCCTTACTGTCAAGAAGTTCCTTTCCATACTGGTGTGAAACTTCCCATGCTCAAGCTTATGGCTGTTTCCCCCAGTAAAAAATAATAAAATAAAATAACTGTATCATTCTTACTTTTAGCCCCTTGTCCTCAATCCTATGACCACAGTTATTTGATTCATTCTGCTCTAAAATTACCTTCCTGTAAAACGAACAGATTATGAGGCTGACTTTTATCCTTCTTTGGTATTTTAGCTTATCTTCAACTCACTGCATGCATCTGTTTATGCTGTAAGACTAGCATCCCTTACAAATCTTTCCTTTTGTTGGGAGGAGGGGAAGAAAGAAAGAAAACACACTCTGGGTAGTGCCAAGTCTCTTTGGAGGTGCTGAGACCTGGCTAATGCCTTGGTATACTTCATTATCTCATCAGTAGAGGGCTCCCTCGCCTATGGCAGCCCTACATATCGTGTGCAGTGTATTCCGCCTTCTCTCACACACTTGCATTCACCGAAGATCCAAATGCACGAAGCTGTCATTTCTCATTGTTCTCAAATCCATCCTAATATCAGATGATATAAAAACACAAGGGCTTGGAGGATTTAAACCCACTCAGAAGAAAGACTGGCATCCAAACACAGCATGCTTATGGATATTTCACGCCTAGGAAAGTCACAGCTGCCTTGAACATTTCTCCTCCTTGCGTAACTATTTAGCAAGTTTTGGACTTTATCTCCAGTCACTTCCATTTCTTCATTCACATCCATATAGCAGCTACTTCTAACCCACAATGAAAACTAGATTTAATGAAAAGCAGAAACCAAAGTTCAGCACATCCTTGAATCGGGCTCTAGAAATAGTGATGGTTCAGACAAAAATAAGAAGTGCAGTAAATTCCCTCCTCACAAATCCTTGCCAGTGAGTCTAGTCAGCTTCTAATTAAAAGGCTTAAGGGAATACAACGTCACATTTGCAAATAGAATTAATAAACCCCAAAGCAGATATTTCATCACAGGCACAGCAAATGGGGGTAACAGCACAACTCTTAGCTTGTCCAACTAAGGAGATGGGACTGAAAATCTGCAAGCACCCAGTGGTGGTGAGGATCAGGCCTCCATCTAACTGTGCTGCTGAGACATAGAGGTTGGGTTCCTAGAAGAGCTCAGACATACAGTCTAATTTTTGGTGGTTCTCTGTGGAGTCAGGAGCTGGACTTAATGATCCTTATGGGTCCCTTTCAACTCAGAATATTCAATGACTCTAAATCCAGGGAGGCCATGGTGATGGATCACTGCAACTGGCCCAACACTTGCATTTAGGTCAGGAGGTGAGGTGAGCTCAGTTTGCCCCTAAGAAGATTAACTTCAGATATCAGTTTGCTTCAAGGAACACCTAGATAAATAGGATGGTAAATTCATTTCCACCAGTCAAACGAAATTCACTGCAGTTCTTCGTTTCCTGCTGTAAAACAGTAAACTGAGTGCTATTTCTAGGAAACAGCTTTAACAAATACTAAAAATGCAACCCTACCTTTGGGTAAGAAACTAACCCCAGCAAATGCATACACTAACTGCCAGTAAGATTATTATTTCCTCATTAAGTACTTGTAAGCCCTTTCCAACATCTCCTCCATTGCTTCTGTTGTTTTTCCTTCAGCCCATAGGTTCTTCACTGCTTTGCCTTCCCATCTCCATCAGTTTCTGTATCTGCAACTTCCAACCAGCCTCAGCATTGCCTCTTTGATAGACTGTCATTCACTGCAAGAGAATCTGAAGAGAAAACAAACCTAATTTCACAAAAGACAGCATAGACATATCAAATAAGGACACCTACTGCCTATAATAAGATGAGAGCAGATGGTATAAAAAAGCCCATATAAGTCAAACTGAAAAAAAAAACAAAACACAAAAAAGAAGAGTGCTGTCCTTTACCATCATTTTCCATCTCATCTATTATCTTCTTTAGAACAAATTAAAATGTACGAGAAGATTCAGATCTTCCCATGGAACATTATTTCTCCTTGATCAGCTCGCTACACAATTCACACTGAAAGTGTTTGATTATTTGCAGAAGACAGTGGTTTCCACTGTCTGACAGCAGCACAACCACATGCAAGCACAGATAACAGTTATTTGACTATGAGTGAAAAAATCAATCCTCAGCTAGCGCTACTGTGGTACAGATCCAACCCATGTGAAGAAAAAAGCTTATCAACAGCCACAGTGTTCACAATCAGTTCAACTTTCAACTTAGCCAGACATTTTCTGTGTACATCCTTTTGCACTTACAGAAGGAGGAAGTCGAGAAGTTTATCATTAATGTCAGCAGCTCAAAGTTCTGAGTTAACTAGTTTCTATGCAATTCCAGTGTAGCTCACTGTATTTTCACTGAACCACAGATATCTACCTCTGCATTTGAGGCTGTCTTTGGATTGTGAGGCAGTATACAGCTATAGCCTCTGTCCATGTATATCAGCAGCGTGGTTTTGAAAACCCAAGTTGGACAATACATCTGGATTTTTCCATTCTTACTTTCCTGGCCTGGCTGAGAGAAATGTATACTTCATGCATTATAAAGGAACAGGCACTAACCCTGCCCTTTATCCAGACTGAAAACAAATTTACGTGCTGGGACAGAATCTGAAGTTGGAAGTTCTGTATAGAAAGCGTGCAATACTGCAAGACAGGCCACAGAGAAACAGTACACTGCCCTTCAGCAAGATCTACAAAATCCTTTCCCATCTCAGTGTACTACATACAAATTCCAATGAAAGACATGAAAGAAGTGAAATCCAGATTTAAACCCTAACATGAAGACTCAAGTTATATGTAAGCTCAGTAAAAGTTTGGAACAGGTTCCCTCCCCCGTCTACTGAGTACACTATTCACTCCACATTGCTTCTCCAGAAACATGATCCTCTTTGTAAAATCAGTTTATAAAGTCTTCTGAGAAGTTATTTCTGAAGCAGTATTGTCAGGTATTAAAAATGAGACAACACCAAATTGCATCAGAAAAAGAGATTTTAGAACAAGTTATTAACTTCAACAGCAATGCATTACTGAAACCAGATAGTGAGCAATCAGAAGCGCAGCAGAAACCTAAGGGGGAAGTTGCCAAGTTGCTGACAAGGAAAATCAAAGTTATATACTTTGCTAAAGAACTGGAGAGAAGCCAACACCATACCTAAGACTGTAATGGCAGTAGGGGTGAGATCAAATTCTGAAGGCCAATGAACCTTACCTTAATAGCCAGTAAATCAGAAGGAATTGTACTATGTTTATTGAGCATTCCCATTCTGATGTCTCTGATTTACTAGGATTAGATGAGAGAATTCAGCATGTTAAAGCAGAAGAATGAACAGCCAAGCAAAGAGAAGATTTCTCAAACCAATGCCATTATGTCAAATGCGACTCCAATTTGTAATTAACCTCCGAGAATAAACTCTGTCAATCTTTATTTCTTCATCTGGTTATGAGTGTTCAAGTTAGACGCTTGGGTAGATCTTGCCAGAAGCTCCCTAAGAAAGGGACTGGATTTCTGGTGAGTAGACAACATCATAGACTTTTCCTTTTGTCAGCCACAAATCCTTTTTCTCATTTTAAAAAATGTGACAATGGGCAAGATGTCAGCATCTTCACATAATGTGAAGGCATAAAATATATTCATCGCAGTGCTCAGAGTGGTACAGAACTCCAGGATGTAATCAATCCCTTGAGGATGTTGAAGAAAACTTAATTATGCTCTCACTGAAATATGGAAAGAGAGCTGTTCAAAATCCTATTAACAATTTATCAATTTTGGCTTTTGAAAACCACATCGCTCTTCAAGGCTTTATGACAACCAGGTACAAAGTTGTTTTTCACCAGGCAAGTGAATGCAAGGAGGAAGCTTCCCTAAAGAATACAATTAAGAGGCAAAAAGATTCGGGTTTTGGTCTCTTTTTCATGAAGATTCTTAGAGCGAGCAGGAAAAAAAGACAGAAAAAGCTAACTTTGCAAGAAGAAGCAGCAAACAACCTTTCTCAATGTGCAAGGAATGAGAATCTGACCATGGAGATACAAGCCAGCCCCAGCAATTGCTTGTCCTGCAGGAACTGCTTTTCCCTGGGCAGACTACATGCAACGTGGGAGCTCAGCACTTCTTAAGGTCCGGTGAGTATTGCATGGCCACTGAAACTCAGAGAATACTGCAGTTCACAGACAAACCCACTGCAACTCCTGCAAACTGGTGACCTGCTCCTCTACATGGCAGTATGCAGGTGCCTGAAAAATAAAACTTTTGATAAATGTTGCAAGAATTGCTTTCTAAGCCTTAGCTTCCTGGAAAAGGGTTCTCTTTTTTACACTTTCTGTTGCCCATCTTGCAGTCTTCTACTGAGATCAGATCTGATACTTAAGAACTGTGCAGGTAGTGCTTAAAAAAGGATGAGAAAAACAACAAAAAACCCTTTTCAAGCATCACATAAGAAACTGCTCTTTCACCTCAAGCATTCTAAGCTTGGACTTCCTTTCACTTCATTTAACCTGGCCAAGATTCCTCTTTACCTTGAGGTCAAATGACAACACAGGCTTTTTTTTCCCCATGTCTGATAACCCCAGGCCTTTCTTACACCTCTTCACTCAGCAATGCCTTCCATATTAAATCTCCCTCAGCATTAGGGTAGCATTTCCTTTACTTGCCCATGGCTGTGAAGTAGGATAGGCAACATCATTCAGTCTTGCAAAGCCACCCTTCATTCTGCTGTAAAAGGATGTGACAGCCTGATAGCAAACACTATCTCTATGTAGGCTGAAAATGTCAGCTCTGGGACAGTATCTGGAGTATCTGGACAGAATTCATTTAGCTCCTTCACTGTTGATCGACATTGAGTCTTCCTGGATGGCAAGTGAGAGCTGCTACCGCCTACATTCAACTGCTCCAGCCCCAAACTGGAAAAAATCTGAAGGCTTTCATCTCTCTGAGTTATGGTTGATACACACTGAGTAACTGTTGTACAAAATATCACTTTTCATCCAGTATTTAAAATGTGGGGTCAGAAATCTTTCAGTAGACTATCATCAAAAACAAAAAACAACACTTACTACAGGTAAGCTTCTGCCTAAAAACCAAGATGAGAAACCCACTGGATGTTGAGTCCAGCACAGGAGGTATGGAAAGCAACTGCCTTGATGCTTTTCTCTACTCCTGTTAGTTAAGTCAGCAATTTTCCATTTGCACCACAGTCTTTAGTATTTCTGCTCAGAAACAGGCTGTCCCAAGAGCCTAAGTCCAAGTCTTCCTGGATGCCTGGAAGCATAAGCATCATTTTGGCAGGCTTATGCCACTATGGGATCCTATGCAGGGAGGATGATTCAAATTTCAGGAGCAGAAACTGAAATAAAGGTCAGAAACACACTCAGTATATCTCACCCAATGCAAATGTTTTGGGCCATGTTCCCAAATGATATCACCTACAAAGATTTTTAGACCTCAACAGTTGGTACCAGCTGAAGTTCTGGCTTCGTTATTCTCCTAAGCTTTTATCTACTTGCCTTGACAGTATTGTGTCCTTTGCTCAGACTCAGCTATCTGCTTACCTATATTAGATAGAATCCTGCAGAATCCCATCATTTTTCCCAAGAAACTCCCATTAGGCTTCTCAGAGATGCCTGACAGTGGTTTTCATTTGCATAATAAAATAGAAAAGGTGTCAAAAATTCTAGTGCTATAAAGAGGAGGTGAAAATACTATAAACTGTAATGTACAGCAGATGAGAAGCACAAAAAACCTGCTCAAAATATAACCACTTGACAATTGTATTAAATTGAATTGTCTCCTTCCTAACAAAAGAGTGCCAGTAAATTCACTACGCCACTTTGTCCTTGAGGGTGAACATCAGAAGTGAAAAAATCTTGAAAGAAGTTATTTCCCAAGTTCACAGTTAATATTTCTTTCTTCTTGGTGGGAATCCTTGGGGATAGGACTGTACCAAAGGAATCAGGGCAGAATGAAATAACGACTAGGCCTTCAGCTCCCAGTTGCTCTGTTTTGGTCAAGGGCCATCGGGACACAACGTGTTTTGTCCTCATCAAGTACAAATGTATTGACTCCAACGCTGACAGGAAAACGTGAACATGGCAAGACATAAAGGTCCACGCCATCTTGTCACCCACTAAATGGGAGAAGCGCAGTTAACAGCACTAGAGAAATGTTTCCTACTTGATTTTATTAACTGATTGACATGAATTAATGCATTGGGATATTTGATTGTGTCATAAAATGTGTATATGAACATCATGATTCAATTTAATGTACCCATTACTGCTTGATGTGCCATTATATTAGACTAAATTAAAAGAATTTTATGGAAAAAAAATTACAATTAAAGACTCAAAATTGATTACATTCATAACTTAGCGGATATTCATTTCTATTCATGTTTTGAATAACGACAATAAAAGAACTAGGAAACAACACTGACTACGTACAGAAGGACAAAACAAAGCTTGTCAAGGATCAACTGCACTACCAAAATGAGGGGTCTATAAAGTCCCAACTTGCCTTGGCAGAAGCTCAGAATGAAAATACCAATATACACAATGAGTGACTGCAATCTATAGCTATTTTTTGCCTTTTTTTCTTTCCTGAGAGACCCAGTGCGGCGCAGAGCACACTGCAGAAATGCACCAGACAATACTCTTTCCCCAGCTGTGTAACTTCTGGTCTGTCTCTTTTTTTCTACTCCTGAATGTTGCCCACTGCAGGTATTTCAGTCTTGGACCACAGCCAGAGTTCTGTTCTCAGGCCTGTGTTGGAAAGTAAGTGCTAGGTTTTCATTCAGCTGGTGATTTTCCAAGTCTCAATATATTGCTCTGTATCCACTGAGATCAGTCAAACCAGTGCTGCAAAATCAGCAGCTGTAGGTTTGCACTCCTGCTCATCCAAAGTTTTCTCATGAAAATCCAGCCACTTTGACAATGATGGTCAGCAAAAAAGGGCCTCCTTCTCTGCTTCATACTGCTGGAGAGGAATGCCAAAAGCTCATTTCCCTAAGTATCAATATATGCCATCATGCAAGCAGTACTTTGAAATAAATTGTAGGAATCAACACAAGGGAAGATGGGGGGAAATGACATGAACTAAATCAACAGTCATACATGAATTAAGCACAGCTTACAATTTCTAATGGGAAAAAAAAAAGATGAGAAGAGAAGAGAAGAGAAGAGAAGAGAAGAGAAGAGAAGAGAAGAGAAGAGAAGAGAAGAGAAGAGAAGAGAAGAGAAGAGAAGAGAAGAGAAGAGAAGAGAAGAGAAGAGAAGAGAAGAGAAGAGAAGAGAAGAGAAGAGAAGAGAAGAGAAGAGAAGAGAAGAGAAGAGAAGAGGAGTGCATGCACAGGCATGAAGTTTAAGGTACTTTGAATTCATGCATAACATCCCCAATAAAGTGGTATTACATTTTCTAAAAACCCCTCTAATTACCACTTAGAAGTTCCCAAGTGGCTCTGCCCACTAGCTAACTATCTTTACAGTTACAAACTATTTTACTATTTTTCCCCTGAATCTTCATCTGAACTAATCACACACAGACTATAGAATGAAATGAGAAAATAGACCTGGACTCATTAGAGATCCCTTTCAGATCCCACTGATGATGGCTATTAATTAGATAGTGAGGGAGTGCTAAGGTACTGCTAAGGTACTGCAAGTTTACAAGCTGATCTCATCAGCATATTTTCTAAGCCTGTTATAAGACCATCTTCAGATTGAATTATCCGAGACAAAAGATCATGTTTTCACAGATTAATTCAGCTTAGTATCAAGGAAAGCATCTATGGACTTGAATACACCTATTACATTCAAAAACCTGAGAATTTATACTTCCTCTGTTCTGACACACAATCCCAATGTTTCCTCATTGGGAATGTGAGAGACCAAAGAAATGGTTGTGGTCTTCACTACTTTTGGTGTCATCTGGTATGCAAGTTCCCATCCCGCAAAAAAAAACCAACACCCAGAACATTTATAACTCCATTTTTTTCCATATCTGATATGTTACACAAATACAATTTTTCCTTACTTAGTCAATAAAAGTAATGGTTCAAACAAAGAAAAAAATTGGAAGATTTAAAGGTACAACATTCTGTTGTACAGAGTTGACCAACCTGATTCAAATTGTGATAAGAAACAGCTTTGTTTTCACAGAGCTCGCAACACAATTATGTCTATCTTCTAAGAATGCTGTTAATGTGCCCCCTTAGCTAAGCTATGCATTTTCCAGAGTTTTCTGCACAAAAATTGTCTTGTCTTAATGGCTTTTCCAGCAGGCAAGATTTTGTCACCAGGTGAAGCAGTTCAGCATCTACATTTGGCTAACTTGTGAAGGCGCTCACTTAACAAGAACCTCATCCAATGTAGAAGGAATTGCTATTTATTTCCAAGAAAAAGCACTGGGTAGATAAGATTTGATCCAGGTTTTTCAGTTATGTCCTTTTACCCTTGTTTTGCTTAAACATTTGTTCTGATACAAACATCCCATGCGCTGTTTCAGGTTAGCACCCATGGCAATATTATGGAGCCCCGTCAACCCAACCTGTAGAGCTGTCTTTTAGAGGGAAAAAAACATTATAATCTCCTAATTCATCTTAAAAGTGAAAAACTATATAATACTACTACATTTAGCTTTATTTTTAAATGCCTTGATAAGAAAGCATTTCTTAGCCTGAAGTATGCTTATGCCCATTATGAACTTGGTGCCTGGTCAAGCAAGAGGATCTTCACCACCATTTGCGAGAAGCTAGGAACTTGTACCAGGGCTATGGAATTGAGAACTAAGAGAGATCGTAAGTTACTAAGTTCCATCTACACCAATGTGAAATCAGAAAACCCTCGCTACAGCCAAAATTAGCAAAGTCAAGCAAGTATGCTCCTGTACCATGAGCTTCAAACTGCAGAGAATAGCTTCTAGTCTTGCTATGTTCCCAGCTACTGTCAGCTTCTTCTTCTCTTGTCTATACAACCTGAAGGGCAGGTAGCACAGCAAGGTAGTGCAGTGCCCTGCTTTTCTTAAACCCAGCTGGTCTAAGTGGGTCATCAAATGTTGTAAGTTTTTACTGGAACATGCTAAAAATGTACTCACCCATGCAGGATGCACCTTGAGAACCCAGAGCTTATACACTCCCCCTTCTCCTCCATCAGCTGGCCTGGCACAGGCAGCTAGAAAGCAAGGGCAATGCCCTGATCCTGCACTAAAATATAGTACTCACCTGGCCTGCTGCGAAGAAAATCAACTCAGATCATGCAAACCTACTTACTCAATTTCATGCGCAGCACGAAGCACGGGTAATACTTCCATTCAGGAACCTAACACTATCCTTTGGGCCTGAAAGAAGGAAGAAGGGGCAGGAATTTGCAGAAATTGGGACACAAGAGGAAATTAAGAGGAATGAAAAAATCAAAATGTACTACACAAGGTAGAAAGATCAATGGAAAACAAGAGCCTGAGGGGGGGGAGGTGGGGAACCAACCAAACACAAGAGGCAGTTTTTAGGTTTCAAGCAAAGCAGCTGAGATTGCACACATACTGAATCTCACTGACATCCATAGTGGTTTGCTCATTGGATTAGGCTAAATCCACAACAAATGCCTCTGCCAGAGGACTAATAGAAGTAATGTGTAATTCTGGATGCTTGTTAGTATCTACATTCTATATTTTTCTTGGAAGAGATGTTACTGATAAATCCTGGAGGATTTTCTCAGCACATAGAGATGCAACTCTTAAGCAGAGTTTTTTGGACACCATCCAAACAAATAATTCTGATGACATGAGTATGCCTGAAGGTTGGCCTGAGACATGCCCCACTTTCTGGAGATGGGAGATACTGAGCAAGAACTTGACATGTCCCTTATCTGCAAGAAAGTTTGAAACAAACAAACAAAACCCCACCAGACACATGCCATCAAGAAGCTTATGCTCATGTCTTAGACATAAATCCCTGCCCATCTCCCAAGAGCTGGTCTCTGCTAAAGCCATAGCACTATGAAGTGCACTTCAAATTTCAATCAGACACAGTTTGTGTCTCCTTTATCCAATGGACTGCTGGGGAAAGAAACCTCCCCTCTAGACAACAATCTTTCCTGTGGAGAAATCCACTCATTTTCAGGTTCTTCCAGTCATTTATAGAGATGCATATCTTAATCTGCTTATGGGTGTACTCAAGCCTTTTGTCCATATCTGGCATGTAGAAGCCACTACAGAAACAAAGAGAAAAGGTAACAGAGTGATATATCAGACCCTTGACATCCTTTCCTGAAGATCAGCAGCTCTCCTGACTCACAGCAGTGTGGATCATGAACACACTACAGGACATGCTCCTGCATACAGTAAGCTCAATACATTCTAGAAGGCAACAATTACTAAAAAAGTCTTGAAAATACCTAACAACAACAAAAAGCCTTACATCAGCACGTACTGGGACTCTGTAGTCTGACTACATGCACTTAAATCAAAACAGACAACTAGGCAATAAAAACAGCATTTGGGGACCACAAACATCTATGGAGAAAGTGTAAGAGAAGAGCTGGCACTCTGGGATCTGTTTTGAGATCTTATCTCCATTACAAAGTTGTTTCATGGCTATGAAAAACAAACATAAGGGCATGTTTTCACTCTTGCTTTGCAGGCCCGCTTTATCTATTCTGAGTGTTTCAGCTGACACTCCTGACTTGGTATCTCGGTGAAGCAGTTTCCAAAAAGCAGTCATCTAATTCTGCTAACATCCAGCCCAGATTCAGATGAATATCTGCTCTTTGAAGACAAGGTTTGTGTTCTCACTGAGCTTGGGAAATCCACCTATTTGAGGCATAGTCTCTTTACTGTGTTTCATGGCTTTCTGAACTAACACTGCTATTTGATGTCTTCTTACTCTTTGTATGTCATTCAGTATTTTATGTACACCAAGAAACAGCATTTAGGGTACAGCAGAGACAACTGCAGTACAACCCCAGAGAAGGCTGGAAGCTCAAATCAAAGCAGTACTTACAAAACAACAATTAGAAAACACCCGCTCAAGACCCTCAGAAGTCACTAATGATTTTGGGTATTACCATTTTTAGGGTGTTTTCTTTCTATGAAGCTTTTAAATACATCTAAGTTATCCAGTAAATACTCTGGAGTATCCCAGAACATGACTGACATTTTAAGAATCGTGGCTGTTACTGTTCTGGAAAACAGGCCGACTGTCATGCCTTGCTCCTGGCCCCTTCAGTCTAGGCACCAGACTCAAGTTGATTTCTGAAAGACACAAGTCGGATGCAGCAAGATACTTGAAGGAGGACGTGGTAATGGCCTTGTGGAATACCCTCTTGAAGAGATGCCAACAAGTAAATTGTTGAAGAAAAAAGTACAATGCATGTCAGATTTTTAATTACATGTCTATTTCCCCAACAAAGAAGTGTAATTAAAGTTAATCATTTCTATTATATTACACAATGCCTCCATTACTAATGGAATCAGGAATGCATGAAAGAAATGCACATTAATACATAAACACTCCTTTCATACAGATGAATATTTTGTGCTCCAAACATTCAAACAGAGCACTGCTCAATTATGCATCGCTCGCTTTAGTACATAACTACATTGAATGCCTTTGGGGGTGGGGGAGGACGAGACAGTACGGCTGTCTTACAAACTTCAGAGTCCCCATAGATGTTCATTTGCCCTTACGTCCTGAAAGCATCCAGAACAGCATCCCCCAGCTGTCTCTGACAGCTGTCACCCTGGTATACTTATGCATAAACCAGTGAGCTGTTCCACCTTCCTCTGAGCCCAACTGCAGCACTGCACAGCTCACCTATGGGAGTTTCAGTACATTGTGCAAATGATGAACAGTCTGAATAACAACAGAGAAGACGAGAGCCTCAGATAACTTGAACAATCCAGTGCAATCTATCCTAACCTGAGGTACATCCTGCTATTAGGTTAGATTTTGCTTTTTGATAGAAAACCAGAGTTGCACATCAGAAAATAGTGTATTCAGCAGTAGAATTTGACATTCTTTCTTCCAGTAAGTATGCAAATAGTGTCTTTGTAGACTATTACATCTCCTGGAGACATCATCAAATTCTATCCCAACAGATGCCTGGCATATAAGACAAGAACTCACCACTTAGGACTGAGAGGGAATCTCTAAAAACCAAGAGATGAGTCTGTTGCATTTAGACCTGCAGTAGTGGCTGTTCTTAACAGCATCCATGGGCAGCTTCCAAACCAATACGGCTGAATTCAGTCCACAAAGGTCAGGACAGATATTTAAGCAGGGGGCCCCCAAACTCACAGTGTTCAGTAAGTCAAAGTGCAATGTCCTGCACATGGGTCGGGGCAATCCCAAGCACAGAGTCAGGTTGCGTAGAGAATGGCTAGAGAGCAGCCCTTGGAAGGAGGATTTAGGAGTGTCTGTTGATGAAAGATTCAACATGAGCTGGAAATGTGCACTCATAGCCCAGAGGGCCAACTGTATCCCAGACTGTCCCAAGAGAAGCGTGACCAGCAGGTCGAGGGAGGTGATTCTGCCCCTCTACTCTGCTCTCATGAGACCCCACCTGGAGTACGGCAGTTCTGGGGCCCCCAGTACAAAAAGGACATGGAGCTATTAGAGTGGGTCCAGAGGAGGGCCACGAAGACAATCAGAGAGCTGGAACACCTCCCCAGTGAGGACAAGCTGAGAGAGCTGGGGTTCTTGAACCTAGAGAAGATCCAGGGAGACCTTATAGCAGCCTTGCAGTACCTGAAGGGGGCCTTATAGGAAAGCTGGGGAAGGACTTTTTTTATAAGGGTAGGTAGCGACAGGATGAGGGGAAATGATCTTAAACTGGAAGAGGGTATACTTAACTAAATATTAGGAATAAATTCTTTACTGTGATGGTGGTGAGACACTGATACAGGTTGCCCAGTGAGGCTGTGGATGCCCCCTCCCTGTAAGCATTCAAGGCTAGGCTGGATGGGGCTTTGAGAAACCTGGTCTAGAGGGAGGTGCCCCTGCCTATAGCAGGGGAGCTGGAACTAGATGACATTAAAGGTCCCTTCCAACCCAGACCATTCTATGAGCCTAAGCCACAGGCAGTCAAGTAGCTTTCCAATGGCTACCTCCACAGCCCATAACAAGCTCCATTATTTCCTTTATTTATTCCCATTAATCATTTCCATTATTCTCTTTTTTTTTTCTCTCCCATTCATTCCTTCAATTCTTTCCCACTTTTCCCAACTTGTGCTGATCCAGTTATTTCTTTAGGTATGGGACAAAAGCTCTTGTGCAACAACACCTGGTGCCAGCCCTCAGGACAGCACTGTCCTCAATACATTATTGATGTGTTATTGAGAGATGAATTACCAGGTACTGAATAAACTATATGTGTATGAACGAAACATCAAAGCAAGACAGAGAAATCACACCAAAACCAATATAAAGAAAGTACAGTTTTGCAAAGCCCAGCAACCTGCACCAAAGTTTCTACCATGTAATTAAAGTAACTTTGTTTCTACATTTTCCTTTTGACTTTCTGCCAATAAAGACAATTAGCAAAAAACTTTATGTCCTGGCTGCATTTCTCTTTGAGGATGATATAGCAGAGCTCATTCGAATGGAGTACTGACAGCTTCAACTGCTTTCACTCTGGTGATAAACCATTTTAGAAAAAAAAAAGAAAAAACAACTGAAAGACACAAATAATTTACAGAGGAAAAATGTTTAATTTCAGGGAAGTTATTAGAGCCAATAACCAATGTGGGACATCATTATTAATGCTGTCTGAAATGAATTTATTCCTCTAGAAATAGCAATTGCTAAAAAAAAAAAAAAGGTATGTTGTACCAAAGTACAGATAAGAGATGAATCCAAAATAGGTGATCTTTTTTGGTGAGCACCTCCATCTGTAATTGTATTCTCTTACCCAATCCAAAATGTACTTTTAAACTTTATGCATTGATTTTTTTAAATTTAAATTAAACACAGGACAAGAAGCTCAAAGGAAAGCATTCAATTACAGAACTAAACCACTGACTGTCTTTCTACATTTTCTTAATGCCACTCGAGACCTATTGTTTCCTACTCCCCTCAAATGCATCCCAGTCATCTCTTTCTCCAGCAGCACCAAGACAGGCACTTTGCTCTATGAGGCAAACATAAATCCATCAATTCCACATGGAATCAAAACAGAATATTTTGTGCAACAGGTCAGTCTGCCCAGGAACAGGCTGATAAACACTTCACAAGACAGGAAAGGTGAAATGGAAATATGTTCTGAAGCAGAAGAACCAGAACCTCTGTGGTAGAAGCATGGATAGGAGGTGGTTAATTCCCTCTCTTTAAATGAAGGCCCTGTAGCTGGCAGTGGTAGCTGTGGAAACGAGGAGAATCATCTACCATAAGAGAGATTTCTTGGGAAGAAAGACAGCCTTGGAAGTGGAGTTGAACAAAGAACTGTTACTACATTCAGATATAGCAAGTCTTCAGAAGCTTGCTTCACTCCATTACAAATCATAGAATCACAGAGTAGCCTGGGTTGGAAGGGACCTCAAGGATAATGAATCTCCAACTCCTCTGCCAGGCAGAGACACCACCCTCCACATTTAATACTAGACCCGGTTGCCCAGGGTCCCATCCAACCTGGCCTTGAACACCGCCAGAGATGGGGCATCCACAATTTCTCTGGCCAGCCTGTTCCAACACCTCAACACTCTCATAGTAAAGAACTTTCCCCTAACACCCAAACTAAATCTTCCCCCCTTCAACTTAAAACCATTTCCCCTTGTCCTGCTCTTATCCGCCATTTCAAAGTGTTTACTTCCCTCCTGTTTACGGGCTCCCTTGAGGTACAGAAAGGCTGCAATTAGGTCACCCTGCAGCCTTCTTTTCTCCAGGCTGAACAAGCCCATCTCCTTCAGCCTGTCTTCATAGCGGAGGTGCTCCAACTCCCTAATCATCTTTGTGGCTCTCCTCTGGACCCTCTCCAACAGCTCTCTGTCTTTCTTGTACTGAGGGCTCCATACCTGGACACAGTACTCCAGATGGGGCCTCACAAGAGCAGAGTAGAGAGGGAAAATCACCTCCCTATCCCTGCTGGCCACCCCTCTCCTGATAAAGCCCAGGATACCATTTGCTTTCCAAGCTGCAGGAGCACACTACTGGCTCATGTTAAGTTTCTCATCCATCAGGACCCCCAGGTCCTTCTCTGCAGGGCTGCCCTCAAGGACTTCTCCTTCCAGTCTGTATAGATGTCTGGAATTCCTTCGGCCCAAGTGCAAAACCTTGCACTTTGCTGTGTTGAACCTCATCAGGTTCACCCAGGCCCACCTTTTAAGTCTGTTGAGGTCCCTCTGAATGACATCCCCCTTCCTTCCACCGTGTCAACTGCACCACTCAGCTTGGTGTCATCAGCAGACTTATTGAGGGTGCACTTGATTCTGTCATCAAATACATATGCTTATCTGAAAACATCACTTGAAATTCAAAATGCAGAATGCTGAGTGTTATTGAAGATGAAGTGTTCTATGAGATTGCTTTCCAGAACGATCAAAAGACCATGAAAGAGAAAGCAAACAAGTTTTCAGTTAGGAACTGCTTTAAAAGAATAGTATTCAAAATGAAAGAAAAAGGTCCTGAAGAGGTTACGTTTGGGCCCAGACCATGCATTTCAGCTTATGGGAATCAACCATATACAACTACACAACCCGATTATAATATATAAACAGTTCTATGCGTACTGCATACCATCAAACTAAGTTGCTATCACTGAGCAGAAAGTAAGTATTCTTTTGCATAAATTGACAACAGAATAATTTGGCCTGTGATTCTCCACAGTATCAGAAACTAATGACCCAATCATGTCCCAGTTGGTTTAAATTGAGTCAGAAAAATAAGTGTACAAATCCAAAAGCCTATAGAATCCAAGAATTTCAATGAATGCACATTGGAGAAGCACTGCACGTGATTTTCCTGATGAACTTATTAAACCGGTAAGTTTATTTGTTGAAGACGTTACGGAACACCTGCCAATGTCTTTAAAGGACACAAAACCTGAGCAGTGGCATTCTCTGGCAGAGACAGGATTCTGTTCATTGCAGATGGTGCTTCTGATGTTGAAGGAATATGAAAGCAGATATTTCAACAATCTTAGCCTAGCCATCTGAAACCTTTCCAAAGGCAAGACCTCTAACTCTTCCACATGTTGACAAATGGAAGATTTGAACAGTCTTGAAATGCTAATTTTGAAAACAAAACTTCATGTTCAGCAGTAAGTTACAGACAGCACCTAATCCAGAAAAAAACCACGAAGTGTGGGAAGAATCATAGAACTCTTGCTACTGAACTGTTATCATTAAACATACATTAGCAATAAACACTCTTTGGAGTCATCATTCTGACAAAAAATGATAAAGATACTAAAAAAGAAAGTTTTGTAACAGAATTGACCTTCCTGGTTTTCTTCGCCATTAGCTGGAAACCAGACCTCAAGAACGATTTTCTATGGTTCACTTCTGTGGTACAATTCCTACAAGCACACACTAGTAAGTGTGATAGCAGGGATAAGCTTGTTTGAAACCAGCTCAGCTCCTGCCTTGCCAAAAACAAGAGCTTGGAACTCACCTGTGGATTTACTTCTCCAAAGCTCCTGCTGACAGGTCCCTGCTCTCACCCCCTTGAAAGCTTATTTAGAGTTCTATCAGGTGGGTCTCCAAGAAGCACTATTGCATTGTAGAGACCCTCATACCTTCAGAGCCTGCTGAAAATCCATAGACCATAGATAGCTTGCTGCTATCAGATACTGTTTCTGTCTCCCCTACCCTTGCTCAGCCATATTTGCTGTTGTTTAAATTCATTTGTTTTCTAACTTGCCTCTGGGCTTTTAATTACGATTACTGCAAACACAACACAGACAGCATTTATGGGTCTGAAGTAATGATTCACCGAAAATTATTTGTTTACAGTGTAGGTGTAAGACATGCTGTTTTCTCACAGACAGCCAAGAAAGAGGCACAGCTCCAAAAGCTCTGCCTCTGGACCACCAGCCACACAATGACACCCTGCCTGCAATGCATCCTGCAGTGCCAGGATACAAAGCTACTAAGATAAACTTTCCAGCCCACAGGTTTGATATTCAATGGTTCACAAACGCTTTCCTGCTACTTAAGACTTGTGAAAATGTGATGCAGTAGTTTCACCAGAGGACAGCATACCCGTGCATACTCTTCTCCTTTTGCTACATTGCCACCCCAGCCAGAAACAGGTTGGAAAGTTCATACCTTCTTCAAGCAGCCAAAGTATACAAGCCCACAACAAAAAGAGCTATTAGACAATGAATCCAGCACTGTTCCATCCTGCTGCCTTCCGTGTTCATTCTCTTTCTGTCACTGACACACACAGCCATGCTGATTTTGCCAGCAACTACAGAAATGCTGGCAATCAGTAACAATCAGCTGCAATCAGGGCACCAGCAGAGAACACAAAGCTTTGTGACCCAATGGCTGCTTATGCTGAGGATGCTTTCAGTCTAGTAAAATTGTGCTCTGCTCTGAAGGAAAGTAAGTAGTACCTTGCAGGAAGCAGATAAGTTTTCTCCATAGCCATCCCTTCTTGAGGCCCTCAGTGCTGCACATTCAGCTCCTGCAGGTGAAGATGGCAGGGCAAGCCACACAGCTTGCAACCAACTACAGGATGGAGTTCTTCTGTTGTCCTTCCTTCCACTGGTCCCCTCCATGGATTTATTAAAGATTCATCAAGATGTAGTCAAAGCAGATGGCCAATTCTCATTAGGAATTAAGGAAGCTTCATATGTTCTAGTAGGATCCAACACCATCAAGAATATAAAATCATACTAAAACACAATACACATACCAAAAGCCAAACACGTGACTCTACAGCCTGCAGTGAGAATGAAGGGCAATTTTGTTTGCATGACAACCAGAGCATCAGAGGAGGCCCACTATGAGAAGACATGCATTTGGTCAGTCTTTCACATAGCTGTCCAGAGAGTCTCAGGTTTTCCATCAGCTTCCTTTTACAATTTTTGAAATTATCTCCACAAATAAGGGAAGGGAAAAAAGCCACAAACAAAACCCTTTCCTTCTCTCTAAATTGATTTTGATTAAATTTGGGAAATCAAACCGTGTGTGCTGTTTCTAAGCACATGTAGCAGCATGTGTTCTAAAGAAAGATCATTAGGAAATCGGAAGAACTTCCATGCAGGCTCTCATATCCTGAAATAAGTTTAATTTCACTGGACATAAATCTGAGTATATGGTAACCTACAATTTTTCTCACTACCAAATGCAAAAGAAACAGATAAGCAAAAGTGAAAGACATCACCTTATAGAGGTGTCAAAAGCTTACTGAACAGAACAGCAAAGCAAAGGAAAGCATTTGAAATACTAAACAGAGAAAACTAAGTTTTCAAACTGTGCTTTATAATGTTTTTGCTGATAAGTAACAGTGGAAGAGGTGGCGAGGTGCTTGTCAGCCACTAAAAAGTGGCAGAATTTCAGAACAATTTCTACTTGCTTATTTAAAAAGCTCCCTGAAGGAATAATAATAATAAATATTCTGTGGATCAGTTTAAAACTAATAGAACACCATCTGGGTTGGAGGAAAGGGCTAAAAATGCCATGATAAGTCACCAAAACACAAGCATTATTTACTGAAAGCCTAAAGGATACACATAATTTAAAGAAACACAAAAATCATGACCATGTTCTAGATCACATTATATTTGAATTAAGACCTGACAAAGATTGGGATTGCTGAATAATATAAGGTGATGTTTTGGAAAAGGGAATGAGAAAAAAGGAAGTCTTGCAGGTGTGTGAAGGATAAGGCAACAATACAAGGCCAGAGCACAGTCTACTTCTTTAACACCCACCTGAACAACTGCCAGCCTGCGCATCCAGTTTATAACAACATCTTTAAAATGTCTGGTTATTATTGTTAAGAACTGGCAATAACTGGGTGCCTAATGCCTATCCTACCTAAAAGGATTGCATGTTTTTTTTTTTATAATGCCTTAAGTGCATCTAATTTAAGTAGGTAGGACTTAAGTTAGGTAGAGCTAAGTGAAGGCACCAGCTCACGCTGCACAGCAGTTCTACCTGAGGCGCACCCAACCTCTCGGCACTCAAGCATCCTACAGCATCACAACCAGGAGCGGCTACTGAACACGGGATGTGCCATTATTTACATAAGCAGATTACAACATCATGGTCTCATCAGTTCAGCTATTGTGTCTTGTTAGCCTAACTAAATTTCAAACTCCGTAAGGAACAGTATTTCCCCCTGAAGTTATTAAAGGGTAGATTTCTTTTAATTAAACTCATTTACATGACTAAATTAGATTTAATTACTCCCATTCATTTCACTAATACCTCTCTTTGATTGGAGAAAGGCAACTTTTCTAATTGCTTAAAACAGGACTCAGTGGGTCTTTCCTAGTACAAGCTGGCGAGAGGAAGCTATAGCTCCATGACTGAAGTTAAAAGGATTAGTGCATGTTTTGGGGTGTTACACATGCCACACATATAGTTTTTTCTACTAGACATTTGAGCTGCTGCACAGGCTGCACACTAACAGGCCCAGAGATGGGCAAAATTCTTTTCATTACACGCCTAATATCTACAACATTTGCGACTTGAATAAGATCAAGTGAAAATTCACTAGGAATCATTGTCAAGTATCTTAGAAGACCTGACTGAGAAAATCACCACTAGGAGAGATAAATGAAACTTGTTTCCTTTCCAAAAACTTTGGAAATTTTAAGATTTGAAGGCTCTCTATGTTTACCTTGAATCATGTTTCTTCAGTCTCCTCTTCTATCAGCTGGGAGGTTCACTGCCTTCATTTAGAATTTCCACAGTTGCAACTTCCAGTAAGATCGCATGCCGCCTGACAATATTAAGAACAGCGGATGCAAGAAGACACAGTTGACCAGTTATGTGCAGGATCAACAAATAGAATTAACATAGGTAGGAAAAACACACGCTCTGGATTCTGCTAATACAACAACCATTGCCAAACCATTAGATCACTTTGCTAGGGTCTTGTACATATAGTCTTACGCATGGCATCTCTCCTCCTTTTACCCAGATACCAACCTGGTAAGTTATGTGTGAAACCAAAGAGTCTGAGACAGACACACCACACCACAGAGAGAAATCTTTTTAAACTCAGTGGGACTCCATGGCTCACAGAAACACACACAGTTTCACTCCACTCAACGTTCAGCAACTTGTGCACTGGAAACATACGGACAGGAGAAACTGTAAGCAGAATTCACAACACAGAACACACTACGTTTCTAGACAACTCCACATCTGTTTCATTTCCCTAGCGCTAACTGGCATTTTGCCACCCATGTCATGGGAGCTGGGTTGGACACAACATTTTGAGCGCAGAAGAACAGGTCATGGTAGGAACACTCATTTTTTGTCCCATATATTCCTATCTGTTCCGATCTAAAATGTCTCATATTTGGTTCACAGCAAAAATGGAAACATACAGCCCATTTATACTTTCTGTCCTCTAGTGCTCCATGGACTTAAAATAAATAATTCTGTGACCAAGTTAAATAAAATACATCTTGCTGAAGTAAGAAAACACACAGAAATTATCGGCAACAAATACTGGGCAGAACTCTAGAGCTTGAAATTGAACAAATACTGGGAGTCTGGGCCGTGCCAACTCTCCTGCAGACTAACCCACCAGAATAAACACAAATCCTTACCTTCTTTCCATATAGTATGTATGTGTGTGTGTGTGTGTGTATATATATATATATATATACACCATATATATATATATATATATATATACACCATATATATATATATAATATAATATTATATTATATATAATATAATATAATATAATATATATATATATATATATATATAAACCATAATCCACCATGTCAGACTGCTAAAACAGTAATAACTTTAGCTCACCATTAAAAATAGCATACGTCTGTACAAAATACAGGGACTTTATATTTCAGAGAATTGGTAAAAATGCTGCTTGCAAAACAGCCTGTGCTTCATAGAATGAATTTTAAAAAATACTAAGAAATCACAGAATCACGGTGCTATTTCTTCAGATGTACTGAGATGCAGAACACAAACAGGCTTCTAGGAATGCATTTGGTAAGATATCTAAGCTGAGGTGAATAAATTTGATTTCAGTAAGACAAACAGAAATCCCTCTACTATTTGGCACTGGTTCCTTTCATTAGATATAATGCTTCTGCCCCCTTTCTCAACATGTAAATAGTATCTATCCAATGACACATGATGTGTGGCCTAATTATCACTCTAATATTTTTCAGGAAAAGAAAGTGTAATTAACAAGGAAATAAGAAACAAGGACCCTTGCCCTATGTATTTTTAAATTTTATTATTATTATTAAATCAGGTTCAGTAGTAATCACAGTGGTTGAAAATAAAGTGGTACTGATCTTTTTTTTTTTTTTTTTTTTTCCAGCTTTTAATAGATCTTGCAACTCAATAAACCATTCACAACAACAATCTTACAATTTTCCGGACACTTTTTTTCCTCACGCTGCTCCTTTCCCCAAGAGCTCTTAAGATCTTTTTAGTTCATTCAAAGAAAAAGATTTTGATTAAACAGTTTCATCAAAAATCAAGATAAACTACATGCTTTTTGTAAGGGAGACAATACAAAATAAGCATGCTGAATATCTAATCCAGGCCAGCAAGAAAGAGAGTCTTTTTGATGGGCACAGCAGGTGACTCAAACATTCAGGTATGCAGAACTAGACAGAAAGCCAGCAGAAGTCAATGCAGAGACAATAGCTTCTATAGATTCACACTCAGACCAAGGGCATATATTTTGCTATTACAAGCATACGGAATATAATCGGTCCAACCTATGTATATTCCTTAGGGAATTCCTTAAAAAAATATTCCCATTCATCCCCATTTGTAGTCAGCAGTGATTTCAGTTTGGATTTCGGGTGAAACAGTCTCAAAGTGAATTGTAAATACCGTAGAAAAATTATGATACTGTTCTGAAACTATGCATTGCAACCAGACTTAACTGAAACTCCGGACTCTGCCAGCACTCCTCAGCACTGCCTCTAGGCTCCTTCCTTTTTGAACAGTTCGTTTTTGTCTGAGTTTTGAGTCAATGGCTAAAACCAAAACCAGCCACAGACCGTGGTTATATTACACAGTTCTGTAACCACAAATTATCATCACGCCTCATACTGCTGTTCACTTTTGCACTGCTCTGAACTGCTCCTTGTGGGCTGTTGTTCCCTCTCTTTGGGGCAACTACAGGTTTACAAAGCAGTTCTGAAGTGATTTCATCTGATGTCAGGTGCCACCAGGGAACTCCTGTTTCAAGGATTTCTGAAGAAGAATTAAGCTGTAATTTTCTACTTATGTCAAGTTTTACAGTCATGCTTAGGAATTTAAGAGAGAACATGGACAGTTTAGTTTGAGGAATACTATTCTTTGCAAATCCTGTGTGTGGAAACAAACAAACAAACAAAAACCAAACAGTTTTCCTTCTTCTATTTTGACACCAAAAATTTTACACACCTATCCAATGAGGTTTTCCCTACTTGTATAAGAATTAAAGTTCATTGCACCAATCAGTCTCAAGCTCTGGGTCTCTTCTTAAGGCAACAACGCTAATGTAACTCCTTTAGTCCTAACAAGAAGCACATGTAAGCATTCAATTGTTTCAGAAAACAAAAAGATTTTGGGTTTTGTTTCTGTTTTCACGTTTTGTGTTGTTTTTAAACATTAAATAAATGTCTCAGCTTTGTCTGTCGAGAAATACCTGAATGACTTGCATGTCATTTGTCACACACTTCGTGGGCAAGCTCCATCTTTCCGAATTTGGTAAGCATAAGCGTCTATGAGACTGGAGCACGTCTTGAAAACATCGATCTGATCATGCCCCCTAACAAATGCTTTTGCTGTCGAGTAAGAGAAGGAAAAAAAAATAGAAAAGAAAAAAGTGCTGTTTAAAATGTTTGATAATCTGACAAGGCCATAAGGCTTAATGGAATCAATGATTACACACAGATGGATGATTAACTCTCGAGGTTTAATGTTAAAAAAAAAGTGCTGGATTGCTACTTAATGGAATTACGCTGCCCATATGGAAAAGAACTATACCCTGACTATACCCAGAATTATAGAACAGGTGGTAGATCTGGGCAGGACTGCTTGGAATGCACAAAAGCATTCTGAACTTGTAAGTGCCAGAAAAAAAAAAGAAAAAAAAAAAAAAAGAAAAAAAGAAAAAAGAAAAAAGAAAGAAAAAGGAAAAAAAACAAAACCAAAAACCTCTTCCAAACTGTGTTAACTTTTCAAGTCTGAGAATTTTAAGTGGTGAAAATTAACAAAGTAATCCTCAAATTCTCTGGTTTTATAGAACAATCTTAGCAAAGATCTTCGCCTGCATGCTGCAGCCCCACAGCTGCTGAAAATACCCATGTAATGGTTAAGGATTGTTTCAACCTGCACATGACAATAGTTCCTGATTTGCAGCTTTACATGAATGCTGGAATGCTGGGATCAGTTATGCTATACCTACACGTATACTTGCCCCACTGCTGCTCTGAAAAGCTCCAAAACACAAACCAGCTCCACCATGGTGGCTATGAAGAGCATGATCTGCCATTAGAGTACACTCTATTCTTCCCCACTGATTTCCTTCCTAGGAATAAAGACTGCAAATTCTGCTGCCATAGGACAACATGCTTCATTTTACTGCAGTGTCACATGAGATCATGTCTTCTTTCTCAAAAGAATCTTTTGAGTTGGGAATCAGAACTGGAGTTGGAGTGCTAGCCTCTAGAATGGAGAAAGAAGAGAGAATTACACGAGAAGCAAAGTATAACATTCCCAGATCCACTCCAAAAGGAGATTTAGTACCTAGATATCACGAATCTTGCCATACTCACTGAGCTTCACTGGTACATTTACATAACAGGCACATAATTCAAATGGCATAACTATCCAGAAGGATGTACTTTACACTAAGAATAGCTTGCCTGTTTAGTTGAAACAATTTCCAAAATGACATCAACTAGATTGGAAAGAAAATATTTTTAAGCAAAAACACAACTTGTCCACATAACAACATTTCTGGGGAGGAAGAATTTCAGATTGACACCTCATTCTGGTAAACAGCTCCATATGAAAATGTCTGACATCACACTTGGGCTTTGCAAGACCAGTTAGTAGTGAGTTTGGCTTTGCAGAGACCCAAATTAGGCTTTGGACCTGACCTCAAAATTGAAGACCATCACAAGCAGGGGTTAGCTTAACTGATATTCCTGGTGTGACAATACTGCCCTCGAGTGCTCCTGCTGCCGCATGAGCCCCCATGCCAGCAGCAGGGTCAGCTGAAAGTCCCAGTGCAGCTCCATTAGAGCCTCGAGCTCAAACACAGAGCTCACTTGGAGTCAGTCTGCTCAACACAGTATGTTTCCATGTCTTTCACAGAGTAGATTGAGACCAGTCTCAGAAAGAATTAGCTTCTGCTCATTCCTTCTATGGTAAAACACTACAGGGACAGTTGTCACAAATGACCACTCTGAACATACCAAGGGCTTTTTTGATATAATTTATTCATGTACTTCTGTAACCAAGGAAACAGAAAGGATTTTTCTCACACATAATGTTTGCTCCTAAGGTTGTGGTTTTGTTTCTTGTTTTTGTTCTGTTTTTTCCTTTATCTTTTTTTTTGTTTTTTTCCTAATCTGTAGCGTCTAATACTTGTTGAAAAGTGAATGCCAAATTATATCCAAAGCATCTTAGCATTTCAGATGCTGAACCAGGACACATGCTCTCAGCTCTCTCACTACTTCTGTCTCTAAGGCTCTCAGCACCAGGACTTATCTTCCCTATCTCACCTATCTCAAGCATTTCAAGTACAAGCTCTTCCAGCAGCTACTGGCTCTTATTTCATGTCCTGAGCACAAGAAGGAACCTGCCTCAAATAAGACACGCGGTCAGCTTAACCCATAGAAGAGTGACAAGATGAGATTGCTTGGGCATTACCATTAACTGGGTGTCTGGTAATCACTGTTCAGGTTATAGCATCATAGAATAATTAAGGTTGAAAAAGACCCCTATGATCATCTAGTCCAATCATCAACCCATCCCCACCATGCCCACTCAGTGCCACATCTCTATGGATCTTGAACACCTCCAGGGACGGTGACTCTACCACCTTTCTGGGCAGCCTTTTTCAATGCCTCACCACTCTTTCTGAGAATAAATTCTTCCTAATATCCAATCTGCACCTCCCCTGGCACAACTTGAGGCCATCATGTCACCTGTCCATTAATGACAACTGTACAGAGTATTTCAGAAGGGTGCTCTGTCTTTAAATGCAATTCTGCACAGCTGTAACAAAGAGATTCCAGCAAATTCAGAGAGAACACAGCAGGAGAGTCTCAGCCTCACTATGCTTCTCATGCCAAGCAACATAACTCTACTGACCTACTGAACTGAATCAGCCCAGGCCTCATCTGCCCTAGCTGCTCTTTCATCAGAAGCTTCAGTAAGGAAAAGCAGGTGTAGGCCAAGTCCCCAGAGTTAATTAGGTGTCAGAGCAGAGATCACTGCTGTCACTGAACTCTGTCACATCCCCAGCAATATGGCCTGCAACACCTTCTCATTTTTACTATTTCTCCAACTGTAGGGTGGAGCTGAAATCCTGACCAGGAGCTCTCCTCATTCCCTTCCTCTTCCCAGTGACCTTCAGGAAGGAGCACTTTGTTACTGAGGTGAAACAACGACCAGAGAGCTGAATGCCTTTCCTAGCACTCCATGCATCCTCCTATTCACAAAACAAAGGAAACCCAACTGTTGTTCCCCACGGTGTTGACATGTACCAAACTCTGGCAGCAGCTGTACTACTGCATAGGCTTAATTACTCCACTGCTGCAGAAAAACAGAACAAAGTACAGAACAAAAACAGAACCAGTACAGACAGGAGAAACCAAGTGTCATAAGCAGAATTTGAGCTTGAAGTACCACAGCATTTAAACGTGCAAAATACAGACCAGTGGAGGCAGTAACTCATTTGTTTCTCACTGTTCAGCAATTCTAACGGCAGTTACTGGCAGCAGAATTACTGTACAATGTCATCCTTACAGAACATAGGGTACTCTCAAATTAAATTGATACTGCTTCTGCATTGCCATTAGGATGACTTATTTGTTTCTGATTAATTAGATTTCAGCCTCTTCCTTTTTGGCATTATATTTTCCTCCTGTTCAGTCTATCTGGACAGTCTAGGTCTGTGCTGGCACAAATCAAGACACTGTAATTCTGGATCAGAAATCTGTGGCTTTGATGAACCTGGCTTCTGGTTTCTGTCAATCTATTGCAAAGTGTCATGAGGCACCCAGACGTACAGAGTTACAGGCGCACATACAATGCGAAATCTCAAGAAGAAAAAAAAAAGAAAAAAATAAAAAAAGGCAGCCGTGACAAGGTTGGCTTTTTTGGAACCAGACATAGGTGCCAACTAAAGGTCCTAGCAGCTTGTCTGCCAAAGCTTCAAAAGCTACGACAAACATTTGTCTCCTTGCTCATTTGAAGGCCTCGTCAACACCGGAGAGCTGGATTGCTAGAGAAAAAGGCTGGAAGCGAGGACCAAGCTCTACTCACACAAAGTGCTGCTAAACCCCTGAAGCCAACAGAGTTAGAGCAGTCAAGAATGCGACCATCAGTGTTTTTGGCAAACTTTTCCGAGCTTGCATTGCTGCTAAACTGCCATACTGACGTTGTTCTTACATAGCAAGAGAACGACAACCGAGGAATTAGAACTGGTGGAGTTTTAACCATTTAAACAAGTGGAGAAGCTGAGGTATTTCATATCGTTCCATGTGAAATTATATAATACTTTGAAATGGTGCTTTTTTTTTTTTTTGGCATACAATACATGGGGTCTCCAATGCGCAGATGGAAGAGCAGCTTATATTTAATAAAATAAAATTTGACATTCATGGCACATTATCATATACAGTCATACATTATGTATGATATAGACTTGGTATAGTTTACACACAGCCTAAACGTTTATCCTACAGATGGACAGGGAATTAGAGGGATACATAATCATCGACATTATAAAAATGCTCCAAATGTGTGCTTTTCCAAATATAAGTTAGTAGAAAATCCATTAGAATTAGAAGGCAAACTATACTATTTTTTTGTGATTTTATTTTCACATGCTCCATCGTGAATCGATCTCAGGAAACTCAGGCTGTTTTATATAAAATAGGAGTCATGACTTAAATTCAGGGAGAATGAAAGGATTCTACTAGCAGTGTTTCCCAGCAACCTTCTTACTTTTTAGCCATCTTGTCAGAGAAACAAAAGAGGACAGTTAGTACTGATCATTTCTTAAGCAAGCATATGCAAAAGCAAAGCCTGAAGTCAGGGTGCACTAAGCTACTGCTTGGATCACATAGTACTACTACCTGCTTCCACCCTCGCCTACATTTTCAATGAGTTCCTCGTTGTGCAACGAGAAGCACAGTGCAACTTCTTAGGTCTAACTTCAGTTAGTTCTCACTAGTTATTAATAGTTCTAACGATTGCTAAGCAATACAGCATTTTCAGAATAGAAAAGCCCTATGGTTACGTGATGATTAGCGTACAAATGCTGTGGGATCTCACAGAAGACAGCTCTCTCAGCTGCTAAAAAGACACCATAAAACCTTCAAATACTTCTCAAATATAAAAATCGTTGGCAGCAACAGTAGAACCTCTCAGCTGAATTCCTGTGGGCAAATATTTTTGTCCCTCCAAATTCTGCTCAGTAATAGCAAGTCAGCAGTGGGCTCAACCATTAAGACGCAGACTGAAACCCAAAGCAACCTGCAGATACCCAGCAAAATTAGCAGCACTCACTGAGAGAGGCTTAGTGTTGTTTGTATTTTTTTTTATGCCATCGCATCCTGTGGCAAGACATACAACTGAGTGAGGTAGTGACTTACAATGAAGTGGTGCTCATGGAACAGTGTAATACCAGAAGTTCCCTGTCAATGCTATCTCTGAATCCCAGATCCAAGACTGTTAAAATGAACTTAGTAATAAAGAAGACAAAGTTACAGTATTTAACAAGTCTTCAGAAGCAATATTCAAGGTAATAGCTCTCCATAATGATTTGCCATGCAATTTTAGACTTAAAGCTCAATACTAATTAAAATCACAAAACAAATCATGCTGTTAAAACATACATTATAAACAAATGATGCTCTCAAGTAACTTAAAGCCTGGGAAATGATTAATAAACCTGAAGTGCTCACAAATAAAGGCAAAAAGGACAAGTAAAGTGATCACAGAATGACCACGTAAGACTAACCACCACAAGAAATACAATATTCAAGCAGGGACTACTACTCACTTGATCACAAACTGTAAATATAAACCATATGCCTTTCTGAGTATCAGTGCTGAAGTTCTTTGGTGGCATTTCTGAAATAGATGCTTTCATCAGTCACATTAGCCAGGTAAACTTTTATTTATTTAAAGTTTAGCAGAAAAATGAAGAAAACACTCATGGCTGGAGTCAACTGTCAGTCCACAGACTGACATACAAATAATAAGATCCTGTCCAGACAACATCTCTTCCCATTACCTTAATTTGTGTTTATTGTCACGTACCTCTGAACTGATGTTTCCTTGAATTCCTTAAGTTCAACACAAATTCAGAAACCAACTAGTGAATAACACACAACATCAACTAATTTACAATGTCCACTGTCTAATATTTGCCTAGATATCGTCTAGCAGAAGGAAGGATACTGTCCATAGAAGGAAAACGCTCACTTTTGCAAGCAAGCACAGCATAGCAGCACCAAATATGTGCTTATGCTGTGGGACTGGAACAGCAAAGTTAATCGTAGCTGTTAACTCTGCAGTACTTAATAAAACCCACTGAGAAATAATGCAATTGAAACCAGACAGAGTAAGACATTAATACTCTGCATTTTAATCAATGTGAGAGACATAATAATTATCTCTATGCAACTAGAAAAGCTGAAATGTTCTAATGGGGAAAAAAAATAACATCTGTTTACTCTAATTTATTAAATGACTGTTTTAGGACAATGTCAGCCCCTTAAAGCCTATAACAATTTTGGTCTTAAATGAAGATGCAAATTGATTAAATCCAAGCATATTTTGCCACATACAAACAGTTGAATCAAAACATCACTTAACAAGTAATAACACCTGCTGCCATACATAATGAAGTAAACCAGAAAATACTGTCAAAGTCCTGAATTTGGAGATGGGAAAATCATCAGTGGGTCTCCACAATTAGAAGCTGAAGAAAGCCACAACACCCTCTTTTTTTCCTCTCTTTTTTATTAAAGCAACTAGGTGCTTTAGCAGGGTAATAAAATACTGCTTCCCTTTCCCCAGTGAGATGTTATTTTAGTTGCTTGACATCACTAGTGCTGACTGAACTGTTTTTTCCCTTCTTACTAAGATCTGCTGGAATACAGTGCAGGTACTGTACAGCTTCTTGGAGATATCTTGAGTTCCACTGCAAACAGAAACATCCTTTATGTCCAATATACTCCATGAAGATAATCAAGACAGAGCCTTATAATTGAGGTCTGTAACTCTGAGTTTGTTCCCTACCTACTCTTCATGATTGAACCCACTTACATCTTCCTTCCTCATCTGTAGAAATAAGGAAAAGAGTGACTTCCTTATGTGATTTGCCCACAGCAGTCAAGTAAAATTCTAGGTATTTTGTGGTTGTTTTTTTTTCTCCCATGTAACTTTGGCAGAGAGAAGCCTTTTGGTGTCTTGCCTTCATAGCCTGCTACATGTGTAAACACAGGTTTCTATACTGCAGAATATTTAAACTACAGAAGCAATAGATATAAGGAGCACCTGAAAACACCACGGTCAGGTAAACTCACCATGGAGAAGGCATCAGGACAGCCAGGAACATAGTGCAGGTTCCCTGGTGAGCTCTCATGCATTCTGTCCGAAGCTCCACAAACGCCTTTTTGACCAACTCTGTTTTTCTGAGGAACTTCTGAGATTCTCAGTGTTTTTCTGATACCATTAATAAAATGTTAACATGCTTCCAAAAACCAAAATATTCATCCTACTATTCTGTGCAGAGTACTCAAAATCTACATTTAAGTAACATCTAAGTTATGGTGATCTAAGTATACAAGCCTCGTAGTTTTCCCTTTTGCTATTGTTGGATATTCTTCTCTCTCTTCTAGGAATCAGCTGTGTGTATCTATTTTATTAATGTATAGGATCTACACTGTGTAGCATTCATTATGAATTAAATATCTAAATGATTTTACCTTTATTCTGAAGGGCTTACAGCTCTTACTGGAAGTATATAGACTACTCATAAGAACATCTCCAATATGGACTACAACCCTACTGATTTAACCCAACAGCTCTGCTTCTACCCTTGAAGAGAACTGAGAAATCATAGCAGAGGACTGGGAAGTCAGAGAGCTACAGCTAGTGCATGATCAGACAGTAATTCCAGCAGTACTGTGCCCATCATTTAGTAGGCATGGCAGTAATGGGATGGCGGTTGGACCAGATGATCTTATTGGTGTTTTCCAACCTTAATGATTCCATTTCATAAGGGCTACCTATCAGAATATGCCAGATTCAGATTTTGTTTATACTCGAAGACTCTGCCATGGTCCAAATGACATCACAAAGTACAAGTCTCACTCATGTGGGCTACACATTACTCCTTACTTAAGGCAGGAGAAGATCTGCCTTCCAGAGAGGACAGAACCCCAGGCACTTCCATCTAAGCTTCATTGTCCTGGCTAATGGATGAAAGGAACCAGTCTGAGAAGCAAAAAGTTATGCAGCAAGACATTTTTCCCCTCCTACTGTAAGCAGTCGAGGACTCCTGACTTGCAAGAGATCAGACCTTACTCCTCAGTCTTCTCCCACCTCATTCACCTGACAACCTCCTCCACAACAGACATCTTATCAGACGTGACTGATTGCTGTAATCTGTACTCTGGGCAGCCATTAAGCAAATTACCTGAATCATTGCAAGGATTAGTCTCATTAACACATGATTAGCATCAAATTAAAATAATGAGTGTTTAACTTCTGATGTCTTCCAGTTGTTTGAACAGCTTGATCAGCCTCACCAGGCTGGCAGGGAGGTGGTGGGTGTCAAAGAGTCAGCAAGAATAAAAGGAAAAGCAAGGAAAAGGTAGGCTGTACCAAGCAGACAGAGTGCAGCTGACTTGCAGAACAAAGCACGGCCATTCTCAGAGCAAGCTTGGAAAGTTCCCTGCTAGCAAAGAGCAGAGGCAGCCCTCAGCCTGCACTCTGTTTAATGTGACACTGCCTCAGCTCTTCAGAAGCAATGTGTCACTGCTAATAGTGCATCACCTGCCTCTCCACCCATAGCACTGGCTTTCAGAAGGCACTTACAGTGACAGCAAGACATATTAAGCAGCAGGGGTGCCAGTGCCTGTGCTTTCAAAGCAGGCACTAAAACAATAGGCTGGGGTGAGCTGATAGGTTCATTCTGGGATGCTGATAGGTTGACTTGATAGGTTCATTCTGGGATGCTTCTGGGCTACTGGCAGACTGTATTTTTAAAACAAGTCCAAAGCTCAGCAAAACTTGTAGCTGGAACAGCCCGCAGTTTGCATCACTTTGGGCTCGTTCTTAAGCACACTCCAAGCATTGCTCTCATCATTGCATTCTGCAACAGCTCCTATCCTTCATTGCAACCAGTGGAGGCAAGAAGATACGCTCCTCTCACTGCATGAACTAGTCAAGAACAGGCAGCATCAGGCCACAGTGTGGGGTCCAGCACAGCCTCTGTACCAACCTGCTCCTGTTCTGTGAACTGCAGGTCTCCAAAGATCACACCTCCTCCCCCAGGGATTGCAGCATGCTCTGACTGCACAGGTTGATGCTATAAATTGGAGTAATGCTAGTGAACGCCCCAACATCTCCTCCTCCCTATTTGCTCATTAACTGTTCCCTGCTTTGCAGAACCTTAGTAAAACTGCATACAGTCTCTATGAGAGAAGAACCTAACAAGCAGAGGCTGACTAGACATCCATTTTTTGCTGCCTGTCCACACTCAATAGCTCCAGCCACCAGCTAGCCTGCACACGACTAACTATGGAACAGCATGCTACATGCAGGAGAACTCAAGCATCACCATGCCCACCAGCCATGGTGCAAGCTCAAGCAGCAAAGGCCTTGAAAGAAATCTCTTCCTTGTCATTTGAGATGGGCTGTGAAAACGTTTTCCTACTAGAGATGTTCAAACGGACGTGCAAGATTGCCCCCTAAGTGGCATTCTTCCTTTAGCAGTTTTACAGCAGTAAATATTTGGAAGGCAAGTTTTTACCCAAAATGAATTGCTTGTACTTCTCCCCTACCTGCAGCTGGTGTGTTGCTGGGAGTGGAGCAGAGCTCTCCCAAGTCTCAATTCTCTCTAACCTGCTGCAGCTTATCTGGTTTCCTCTGTGCATAGATTTAACTCAGTTCCTGCTGCTTCTGATCCTCCTGCCTGTCCATAGAGCTGAAAATGAAGCCTTGCTTTCGCTTGCCTTCAAAACCTCCCCTGAGACATTCTGGGCTGTTTCCAGTTCAGCTCATTCACATCAATGACAGGCTGAAACTCTCCCTCTGGTACATCCTCCTGTACCTCCAAAGGTGGTGCGAGATCTGAATATTCAGAACTACAGGATCTGAACCTGCATCTACGCTCAAAGAAACGTTTCTCTCTCAAAGAATTGACAGAACATGTGCAGCAGCCAATGTTTAAGCCTCAACATCTTGGTTATTTATTCTTTGAAATGCCACAAACCATAAGTACATATTATAGACAAATCACTTGTCAAAACTCTTTCTTAATTTAATTAAAGCCATTTTTTATTCATAGAAGTGCAAAGAAGCAACTTAAACAGATAACATTTTTCACACTTGCATAAAATGAAAATAGCCAAACTGAATTTTGGCAAAGTATGTAACAACAAAAGATGCAAGCAACGTGTATATATGTGCCAACTTTCATCTCTGCTGAGACGTTAGTTAGTGCTGAGTTAAACTCAGTCTTCTAGTTGAATTTCTTACAGGCTCCTGACCACACAGGCACTAAAAACACACCAGCAGTTCCCACACAGTGGCCTTCCAGTCCTTTCCAACAACAAAAATGAGACAAAGGGGCAGAAGAATTCCCTTCCATTGCTGCACAACCACAAACACAGACAATTTTTGCCAACGAGATAACGCAACAGCTTCATTCTAAAGGCAGCACAAGGGGAACTCTGGGTCTCGCACATCACCCACCACGATTTTCTTCTTTCAAATCCCAACATGAACAATTTAATGCAAATTAGTAGGCATCAATACTGTCCTTCCAGAGTTAAAAAAAAACAACAACCTAATTCCATTAGATTTGTTCCCACCTGCCTGAGTAAATAGAAATCATTCATCAATTTACCTTCAAAGTTAAAGTTTGCTGTTGTGCAATCCCTTACAGTGTTCAGAGATTTCATGATTTAAGCGATACACTCAGACTCCATCTGCTGCATATTATTGACCATATTATGTAAACTACGTTTTAGCAATTCACACTCGCTTGATTCTGCGGTACCTGTGGGTGCCAAACATATGTTTCCTATTCTACTTGCCTCTCCTGGGCCATATGCAATCCACTCGAACCATCAGCTTTCTTATATATGCTACTTGCTGGTTGGTAGGCTTTTTTAACAAACAAATCAAACCGTGCCAAGTGTATGAACCGATTTGAGCAGAAGATTTTGTGGTATTAAATCAGCTCTTCTGACTTAGCCCAAGTGAAATCAGAAGCCCCATGCTGATCAAAAGGCAAAACTGGGAAGTCAGCATGCCCCAAAACCAACAGGACTTGAAGTATGTGGTGTTAGAAACGAGATATTGCTTTGTTGCTAGGCAAAACTTCAGGCTTTTTTTTTTTTTTCTTCTTACTTCTCATCATTTTGGAAAAGCCTCTGCTCCCTTCTTGAGGGGCAGAGCTGAATTTCATATTGTCACTAATGCAAAATTAGAATGACAGCATGCAGACCTGCTTCTTATTCCAAGGCATGTCTCCAGCCTGTTCCCTTTTGGAAGTAACACCATGTACTTACAAAGTATTTCACAAGGAAAAAAGAAAACCAATCGCTCCACTGCTGCAGCAAGATGATGTCAGGGGCTTTGCTTTTGTTTTTTACAGTTTGCACTGGAAGAAGGAATAAAAAGATGGAAACTTCAGCAGATTCCATGTGCAAAATAAACAGTTTTAAATGAAAGAGAAAATGAGTCCAGCCCATTAATGGGAAAAGGGAACGGCTGTCTAGAAGCCCATCAATTTGTTAGTCTTCCTCTCAAATATCTGTCAATGTTGAATATACACTGGGATACATTGCTCTTTTGTTCAAAACTCTGATATTTTATAGCATCAAGAGAGAGTTCAAATGCTCAAACAGATCAGCAGGAATCTTCTGATAACACCGAAGCCTGTGACAACATACGTCTACTCCTAGCATGTAAAAGAAGACACATCATTGCCATTTAGAGTAGAAAACTGATCCTTACAGACTTCAGTCCCATTCCCAGGGCAGCAGACATTGAGAAGAGGCAAGAAGTCGACATAACACTCAGGAATGATATTACTTGGTTTACAGGCTCTGCAGGAACCTCTGTCTGAACTGACGCTCCAGCAAAAAACGATACACAAAAAGATGCCCCATTTATCCCCACTGTAAGATGAGCTCATAATCTATTGAGGGTAAGGCATCTCCCAAGGCTGCCACCTGCTTTAGCAAATACTGACTCACTTATCCCAAAGCACTCTTCTCAACCCAAATTCTACACAGTTGCTTCACCAAAACAGCAATTCATTGCTGGCCTGTCTTCAGTGAATGACGACATCCCACATGTCTAGTATGCCTGTGCTAGCCCATAGAGACAGGAACAGTGACTTCCCAATAACAATGAATTATTTCTTACTTCTGTTCACCTAGACTTCAGGAGCAGGGAATCAAATAACAGGAAAGGGTGTGTTTACCGTACAGCTCAAGTCGTATCCTCAATAATTAAACCGATAACTCAGCCTAAGTATTTGTAATTTCCTAAAATGGCATTTGTTAGTGATGCATCTGGATCTCAATAACCATTACCTTCTGCTACCTACAGGTAGAGATAATTATCCACAAGTAAACGATTACCTATGCTATAAATTACCTTCAAAATTTTGGGCTGGGTTTTTGCCAATCACCATTCCAATTAATTAACCAAAATTGACTAGCTGGCATGAGACCAAGTATTTCCTCATCAGTATTCAATACCAGTGCCTACAGGATGAAGGAGGACAAAAAGAGAAATCCTACAAAGATTAGAATGCTGAAAGCAAGACAAACAATTTCTAACTGTCTAGGCGTTTATAGAGAACGCTGACTGATTTTGCATGTGATGTTACAGAAATACAGCTGAGCATGTTCTGGCTAGATGGTCACCACCAGCACACACAGAGCCACAGTCAACATGGAACAGGGTCACCAGCATCAGCAGGAACTCAGAAAGCTGAGTCCTGGTACGTTGTAGTACTGGGCACATTTCCAAGGGCTGTCACAGCAAGCTGGGGACACAATCAGATCTGTAGTACAATGTGCTATGAAAAAGAGAAAAAAAACAGTATTACCACTATGCTTGAGCAATGCTTCAATTCTATGATTCAAAAGGAATTCTTGGTTTCCTCTCCTTTGGAGGGGCTGGTCTAAGATGCTGAGGAATCTTTTGGTTTTCAATAGGAAGTGACAGCAGAATTTCATCCCTACAAAAATAAGGCTCTAAACTCTTTAGAACAACAATTCTGTTTTTAATATTTTTATGTCCGTATACAGAAAATATTTTTTTGTTGTTGTTGTTGTTTCCAATTGAATAATTGCTACATCCTGTTACATGCAGAGTCATTTCACATGTTAGCATGGCAGAAATTGCCAACATGAATACCAACTTTAACTCTGAACAGGCACTACCTCTGGCTTAGCACCATAGGAGTGGATACCCAACAAATGCTTCTGATAGAAAAGTGTACCTGCAAATGGGTCATCAAGTGAAATTAATAGCAAATTTCCCCCACTGGGTACGCATTCTGGCATTCTGGTGCTGATTCTGTAAATATACGTAGGTCATTCCAAAAGCAATGCTTTCTATTTATTTCCTTGGAAACTGTAACAGATACAAAGAGCACAGTAACACAATTTTGTAGAGCAAATTCTCAGATACAAAACACTATTTTTCAATGTAGTCACCACCTTTAGCTATGCATCTTTATCAGTGATGAACAAAAGCCTGTAGGCTGCACTTGCAAATATCTGCACCAGCGGAGGTGACCCACTGTTTCATAGCTGCTCTAAAAGCATCACTGCTAGGAAAATGTTGCCCACGCATTAATTCAAATAGATGGAAGTCAGAAGGTGCCAAATCAGGACTGTACAGTGGGTGTGGTGGTGCAATCCAACAAAGAGTGGAAATGTACTTCATGATCTTCTAACTGGTACAGGACCTACTGTTCTGGTGCTGCAAGAGAAAAGTTCTCTTCTTCTCTGGCCTGACTCAAAAAGTTTGAACCTTCAGCTTAGTTAGCATTACACTGTAGCAGTCAGAGCTCACGGTTTGTCCAGGTTCCAGGAAATCTGGTATAATCACCCCTTTCTACCTTAGTAGACAGTGCAAATCACTTTACCCACTGAGGGTCGTGTCTTGAACATTTTCTTTAATGGGGGAATTCACATCACTACGCAGATAGCGTCCAGTTCATTGTGGTGTACTGGTCTGCAGCTTACAGCGAGGTCTTACCTCGGCCTTACAGATGCAGGCATTCTGAAAGAGTCTTCCCATCCAGGGCTGGTGCACTGACTTTGTACTAGAGCCCTGAACAAACACTACTGAAACAACATTGCTCAGCAAAATAAACCCGTTCAGAGCACAGAATTTAAGCCAGATTTCTGAAATACTTTTCAGCTCAAAACAACTGTTCTTTCTCAAACAGAAAAGTACATTTAGTTGAAATAGGATATACACTGACTTGTAATTTCAGTACCATTTCTTACAAAAGGTAGGGCACCTCACAGACCATAAAAGACATATAGTACACAATAAGTGCTGACAAAAGCAATGATTAGCAGTCAGTATGGACTGCTCTGGAGAACTCATCACAGAACCTCCTTCAAACCAAACAATCTGCAAAGAAAAATCACTAATAAGGATAATCTAGTGCCTTCTACTTCACCTCAAACATCATTTTAAAGACACTTTTCCAGTGTCACCTCCAGTTATTGATTTATTAAAAAGCAACACGATATTTCATCATATAAAATAAGATTTTTATTTATTTATGCAGGCCTGTCAGTGTCGATAAAATAGTGTGGATGCTCGATATTACTTGCCTTCCGTATAATTAACTGAAAGGCTAGACCTCTGCAGAAGCACTCAACAGAATTCTGATCCTGACCAGGCAAAGATGATGAACACAGAGGGTGAATTCCCCCGTCCCACAGCTTGCATGGCACAGACCTATCTCTCCCCAAAGCTGTTCCAGGTAGTACCAATGGAGCCAGATGGGAGATGCAAGGGAAGAAACCTACTGCCAGCCAGCAACTTGCTAAGGTCATCGCATCAAGGGTGTTGGAGTAAATGTCAAATGTTTGCACTAAACACGCCAAGCTGCTAAGCAGGCTTCTAGGAACAGATGCAGGTGCACAACATCTCCCAACCAGGTGCAAACAGTGCATGGCTGTACAAACTAGAAGGCAGTGATGGAAATGGAAAATCTGGATTTTAAGCTGCATTTATGTATGTGTGACAAGGAAGGCATCCTGCTTCTCACGGGGTTATTCTCATTTACAGTTCATTCAAATATTTGTTAATGAACAGTAAATCTTCAGAGTAGTTAGAGTTGCGGTATTTAATGAGCTGCAAGCATTTCATCAACATGATTCAAAACTCACACTCTGTTATGAGAAAATCCATGTCAGCCCGAAAGAAAAATGCATTCAACTTCCTCAAAGGTTTTGGCAGCACAACCCAGGTTCAGACATTCTGAAGAATTCAAGACCATTTTTGTGTGCAAGACTATGTGGGATTCCACATTTGGGGCATGTTCCAAAGTCACCTGGCTGCAGAAGCTCCTGGTGAGACACAGCACTTTGCCAAATCAGCCACTCTTGGAAGACAAGGTGGATTATAGGCCAGATGTGCTGTGAAAGAGAAATCAGGGAACAACTCCAGGTATCTTGCAGATTCTGGGATAACTCACTAAGGAAGAACATGAGAAACATCCACATGTACCCCAGACCATCATATTGAAAGAGTCCTGCAGAATTTTGGGTACCATCCCATGTGCTGAGCTTAGCCCGTGTTGCTCACCTGACCATTGCCTCTTGTCACTGACAAAGAATTCTCTTTTTGATGTAGATTAATCCAAATTACAACTCCGCAGATTCACACAGTCAATGATGAGCTTTCTTTTTAAGAAAGTGAAGTGGAAAAGCTTTCTCCTAAAGGTCAGAGTGCTCTTCAGCAATCCATTGGAAACAGGTGGCCCAGACTTTGCTTCCTTTCCAATAAGAAAACCAAAATAAGGCTAAAGCGTTTTCATCAGTTGGATCTAGATTGTTATGTTTTTTTCTTTCTAAAAAGCAATGGCAGGAACTTAATAAACTGCATCCTTGGTCTATTTTTTTCAATAGAAGAACTGTCATAATCACCAGATTTCCCCCTAAATAACTTACATTACTGCTGCAGCAGAACTAGAGTCCACGCTGTACCACCAGATCACAGCACCCAAAATAAACCCCGGTTAGAAAGGAAAACTTGGAACCAATGGCCCAGCCCTGAGAAATCCTTTTTCCAAGGCTCCCAACACTGTATTTGTGGCCAAGCCAGGTGGCATCTGACTGAAGCCACACGGGACGTGTGCAGATGGAGTCCCATCAGAAGCATACTGCTGCCTGGTGGCAACCCAGCATCGTGCTAACTTCACTCTTCAGTTATTCTCAAGGTCGTTTCTTGTTTGTTTCACCATCCACTGTGTTTGCAGTTTGACAGGTCTCCTAATCCTCAGGCTGCTTGCTTAACTTTAAATTAGTTCACAGTAAAGCAGGGTTTGTTCCTCGCAGGAAAAAAAAGCATTGTTTTTAACACACTTGTAACTGATGCTGTCGGTCCTTGGGGAGGTTCAAAGGACCTCAAAGGCAATAGTTCTCTGCCCAGGAGCAAAGAAGCCATTACAGCTTGTACTAGAAGATTTAATAGGTGTCATAATTTATCATGTAAACCGAAAAGTGTTTCTTAATTAAGTGCGTACGTTAATGAATTTTTTAATTTGATCCCTGTAAGTACCTTGCTATACTAATTGCAATATTCTACACATTAGTCATCCGCTGTTGCCCTTGGCTATTTTCTACCCTGAGAGGGAGAGATAGAGGTTTTCAGTTAAAGTTCATTTAACTCTTTCCACCCAACAAATTAAATTTCCTGTTATTCACAGCAGAGAGTGACAGCTGTATGTCAGTCCCAAGGCACTTGAAGGAAAGCATTTCCATACACATCAGCTTGGGTCTTAGCATGGTCTCCCACACAGAAAGGATGAGACACATAAGGAAGCAATCCACAGAAAAAAATATCACTTTCCCAGAAGACAAGGGATTTTCTCCTGACACAGAGGACAGATGCAGTAGAGAAATATTACAAGATGATGGGCATCCCCTAGCACTATTTCAAATGCAGTGCTTGGGGTTAGTTTCCTTACCAGCAGCCTTCAGTGACAAACATTTCACAGCCCACAGACTATCCCGCATCTCAACATGTGCTTGGGTGAGGTCTCAGCTTTTCAGCTGCTTTTCAATCGTACCAAAAACATAAGAGATGAAGAGGGTGGGAAACTTGCCACCACACATCCAGACAGCAGAGGGGAAGTGAAGGAGAAGCTGAAGGTACAGAATGTTGCTCATCCACAAGCTAACCAATTTAGGAACTGAGTCTCCAGTTTGTCTAGTCAGCTGCCATGACATGAAGAAATACTGATGTAGCTGACAATGAAGATGCACATCTCAGAAATCCACACCAGAGCTAGTTTCTGGTACCTGAAAAGATTAAGAAGTTTTATAAGCCTCTGATGCATTACAGACTACAAATTCATCTCTTCTTTCTGCTGGGATAATGCTGTTTGTCAACTGGAAGAGACACCACTACCTGAAAACTCTCAGTCTTTTTGAGGATACTTGGCCAATACAGTCAATAAAGTAGTCAGCCTGTCTCAGAATGGAGTCTGGACAACAGAAAACAAGGAGGTTACATACATGACCAGACATGATGTTGGTGCAGACCAAGCCACTCAGCTCCCTTCACAGCTGTGTTGTTTTTTATATATATTTTTAAACACTTTAATTTGATCCTGCTTCTGGAGTTTGAATAAAGGGTTTTAATAAAGAATGTGAAGTAAAGGTTTTCAAGAACTGTAGAGATGTGGCACTGAGGGACATGGTTAGTGGGCATGGTGGGGATGAGTTTGTGGTCGGACTAGATGATCTGAGTGGACTGTTCTGACCTTAATGTTTCTATGATTTCAAAATCTGAACCTAAGAGCAACTCTAAGAGAGAGTTTTACATTTTTACAAGAAAATCATCTCTGTTCTTTAAAAAAATATCTTATTTTCTGTCCTGTTTGCCCAAGGAAAGTTATGATGTGTGGATAATGAAAGCCCTTCAATTCCCAGTGTTTGCTTCTGCAGCACAGGTGAAACAGACGCAGCAGTCACCTGCTGAAATATGTCAGCCCTCAGTCAGTATCCGCAGTGTGATGACAAGGAACATACGGTTTCACTTCCTTCATGCTTCTCAGCTGGCCTATCAGATGGTATTCACAATGAAGTCTTCGTCACATATAAAATGCTCTCCAGAGCTAAGAGGCTTGGACCCTGGGAGATTCTGAGCTATAAATGTGAAGGAGCAACATTTATAACTTTGGCTGTTATGACAGCATGCATTTCCTGCTGCAAAACAACTATGTCCCCAATTACATACAAGCCCAGTACACTATAATAAGGTACGAGACAGACATTATGTATTTACGGTATGTGACCTTTTCTCTACTGATATCCTTAGCTTTGCCTATGCAATGCAACGTTAGCCTTTCATGCATATGAGTAAAAACTTTCATAGTAAGGAAAAAAAAAAAAAACAATTCCAACTTGGTAAAAGCTGAAAATTTGCCGGAACACCTTGTGTATGCAGCTAGGCAAATACCCTGCTCTGTTCAGCATGGCAATACACAGTATTTTCGGATAACTGGGTTCTCAAATCCCTGGGAAATTTAATATGAATTAGGAGCTTAATTTCACTATGCCCAGTCTACCAAAGATGCAGGACTGGTCCCACAAGTGGATGGATGGATGGCTGTATGTAACCTCCAGCACTAAAAGGGATGCTGGCTGTTGTCTCATCTCATGTGCTCCCCAGCCTACAGCTCAGCATTCCAGCCCTGCTATGCCTGCTGTCAGCCTCACCTGACCCATTCTATATTAAGATTCTGCAGCAACTGCTCCAGTCGGTGACTTGGAATTAAAGCTGCCTCTGAACACCGAATCAGCACAGAGTGCTGCAGCTGTTCCCCCCGCCACTTCTCTGAGCACATTATGGGTTTGCTTTTGCTCAAGTTTTCCTGACAAGCTTACACATGCAATTAAGTGGATTACGCAGAACATGTTTAAATAGCCTAGGAACTTCTTAGGCCAAGGCAGCTTTGTATAGCAGCACTGCATATCATTCACTTCCCTACTCATAAGCACAGCTTATGAAATTAATAGCAGCACAGCATCACACACTCTAAAGAAGTGAGACTCTTTCCATGGGTGGCTGTCACCTGCTTCTCAACAAATTTCAAACAGCCTTGCCTACAGCATCCTGCTGCATTAGATAAAATGCATCCTGACACCTTTCTTACTCCATTATGCTTGACTGCTAAAATATTGAGACGCAAACCTCCCTGCTAATTCTTTTATTTTAAAGAAAACACTGCCCAGTAATTGCCAGAGGTTAGATCTTTTGGTTGATAGAAGATCCTGTCCACACAGTCAAGCTGTACTATATCAAGCTTGCTGATAGCAACGGTTCTAAGAAACACTTTTCAGGTATCTGACAACTGATACAGTTATTTCTGCTTCAAGACGTGCTGCCCACTATCAGTTATTTCCAAGCTAGATCTCTGGCAAGCACAGCTCCACGCATACACAGCCAACTTTTCTGACCTGCCCTTAGAGCAAAATGACTTCTCACCTCCCAGCCCAGCACAGTGATGTCTCAATCATCAAATTAAGAGAAAAGTGATTCCCTCTATTATAGTGAGCCACATCCTGAGCTGATGTGCTGATGGTATTAATTTAATTCTCGCAACTTTAGCAGAATTATGAAGAGGAATTTCACTTCGGGGGGGTGAGTTGAGCCAACCACATGCAGATGATCACTTGCTACCAAAGTTACCTCACTCTTTCGTCCCATGATCTGAATCAAACAGGAGTTATAGGAATTGTATTCATCTTTCAGAGAACTCTGAACAGAATAAAACCACATAATTCCCACTGGCTTTTGACAAGTTATTGAGGCATGTCTGTCAAAAGCTACCTGCATAACTATACCCATTGATGCTTATGAAGACACACCTGATACAAACTGTGTAGGAACTGACATGAGAACATCCAACAGAACTCATCAAGTTTGTCACTCAATCACTCGCTGTGTCCGTGTATTCCTGCTTATGCTCTCCTGTTGATGTTATTCCCACTATAAATCATTTTCCCCTTTTGTATGCAAGATGCTTTCACTGTAATTATCTACAAGCGTGAACAGAAAGAACACACAGCAGTATGAATTCACGCTCCAAGTCAGACACCCCAGGAATAATCTTTTCTACTGCATAGCCATCCTTGGAAAAAGTTGATGGGCTTTGCTCTCAAGTGCTTTGCATTTTTTGTGCATCTACATCTGTATGAATCTCCATTTTGATCTTGTACCAGTTTTCACAGGTGTGAAATCATTACATAAAGTGCAATGCAATTGAAAAGCAGGCTCATGATATTTGTCTCATCAAGACCATCTGGACCATATTCTGAGATAATGTAAATTAGCAAAAACCACTGACTTCAGTCCGAGGATGCCACATTTACACCAGGTAAAACAACTTGTCCCTCCTCTCTCTCATGTATGACCCACTACATGTGCTGTCAGACCACAGCTCTGATGGAACTTGCAGCATCAAATGAGAACAAGTTTCATTTACAAGTGCATTTCCCTTTAGATGGGATGATCTGGTACCTGTTTGCTCAGATTTCCAAGAAAGCTTAAGGACGCTCAACCACAAAAACCAGCTGCCCAGGTTTTGACCCATTTCCACAGTGATCATTCTGCCTTCAACCAGGCCTTCTCTATTCAGCTGATTGTCTGCTGCTGTCCCAGAAACCCACATCCCATAAGGATATGGGAATACTGGATGCACGTTAAGCTCTAAAATGTGAGCAGCAGCTCTTCTCTTCACCATTGTTCTTCAAAAATTATCGCTGCATGATTCCTTACACTTCATTCCTACCTATTCTTTGCAGAGCTGCAGGTGGACATACATCTCAGGTGAGCTTTGTAAGCAAAGCACTGTCAAATTCATTGCAATCCACAGAAATACCTGAACAGAAAGGATCAAAAGGATCGAGGAAGCACTTTCCTCACTTACTGCTTTACTTTCCCCTATTCCCTTCACCTTTTTCAAGTGAAAAAACAGCATAGGGAGAAATATTAAATAGTAATCATACTGGTTAGTAAAAAGCAAATCTGAACCTCATCCTTTTCTAACCACACCCTTTTCTGTTATCACAATACAAGTCAAATGTTGGTATCCATTAGTACTACAAAGATCTTGAGTTTTCTACAAGTTATAGGTAGATGTATGTCAATATATAAGAGCAGATAAAAGCTAATACTCTTTGCTCACCAGTCCCTTTAAGGTCATTGCTAGTCAGGGACCAAAGCTCCAGGCACCTGCTCTTGCTGAGTAGTATTTCATGCAAAAGACATCTGATCTGCTGCTGAAAGCAGCATTAAGTGGTTTGATCAGGAATGACATCTGAGCCAAATGAGCTAATTAGTTTACAGGATTTCCCCTTTCCCCTCTTAACAACAAGAGTAGATTTGCGTTTTCCCCTCAGCTGAAGGTCTCACTATGGGGTGCCATCCTACTGTGGAAACTACAGCCTGACACTTAGGGAAAAGATGAAATGCATGTGTTGGCAATTCAGCCAAAGCAGGCGCATCTGCTGCTGATAAACACTGTCATTTCTTTGTCAGGGGAAACACAGTATCCCTCACTCAAAAAATATGTATATAAAATAAAATAAAAAAAGCCAAACATAAAAAAGGTCCATAGTAAAACACAGAGGATCTGTTTCCATCTAGGTAGGAGGTAAGCGCTTGCAAACTGGGATAAAGGACATCCACATCTTTGTTTCCCTCAGCTAATGAGCCTTTACAGATTAGTTACCAAAATCTCAAAGCGTCCTTGAATTCCTTCCTATTCCTACTGTGCCTACTGGTGCAAGCTCCATGTTTGTCATATCTGCTGTTGCAAATACACCCACCACATCCAACCTCAGAACCACCTCTGGAGCCCCAGGGAATCCCTATATCAGCCCAGATGACAAAACCTCCCTTCTCCCGGTAATGTGGGCAAGAGCCAGCACGACCCCTGGAGGCCAGTAGCCCCTCAGACACTGACAAGGGAAAAGTACGATGGTGGGACAGTGGACAGGAAGGATGCTTGTGTTATCCCCAAACTTTGTTTTAAGGCGGAGCGCAGCTTGTCGCTCCCTTCATCCAACCCTTTCAGTACCAAGCACCGATCTGACTGCTATTCCTCCAAGTCTTCAGGAAAACACAAATCTTGCGGTGCAGCAGTGACACCATTGGCAAAATAAAAGAAGTGCAGTGGCTGCTAGTTTCAGGGGGACAGCAGTAGTGCTGAGCTACTGGGACCTTTCCAGAGCACACAAAACAGAGTTTGTTTTGCTTTACGTAGAAGATTCACCAGCATGCTGGCTGAGCTGTCTGAGAGCACTCGGGCAGGCTCCAGGTGACTTTCAAGGACTGCTGAACTTCTACCCAATTGCAGGGGCTGATCTTCATTACTGTTTTAAATAATTAGCACTGATTAATGTAATTTTAATATCCAATATTAGACCATTTAATATATGATTTATTTAAGTACAAGTTTCAATAGATCTTACAAGAGCTGTTAACCTGAATAGGATGGAAAACGGTTGTGCACCCTTTCCCACAAAGAAAGAGCAAACTTGGGGCTAACTGGTTCATAGATCATACAATCATTCAGGTTGGAAAAGACCTCTAAGATCATCTGGTCCAACCAATAACCCATTACCTCCATGCCCACTTAATCGTGTCCCTCAGTGTCACATCTCCGTGTTCATACCACATTAAAACTTTTTACTAAGTGTAAAACAGCAGATGCAAACAGCTAGATCACAAAGGGAAGGCATTAGAGGACATATATGAACCTTAATTGCCCTTACCTCAAATTGCAATCATACCTCATTGAAAGCCTCATGGGTACTGTGGTTTCAGCACTGTTGGAATATTGCCACGCAGCACAGAATGTGGCCAACACACCGCCAGCCTGTATTTGGGCTCTGAACACAGAGGTCCCGATCTTGGCTGTGCCACCAGCATGCTGAGTAGCTCTGAATGAATCTCTTTGTTTCCTGTGCCTCACTTTGCTCTGCTGTGTAAAACTGGTAGCATGATGCTCGCATCCTCCATTCCAAACTTCAGGAGCGGTGATGAGAAATTGTGTATGACAGTAGGAAGTACTCATAGCTACTATTACCATTAGTAACACTATTAGGCAGTGAGTAGCACTTAAGCAAGTTACCTGTCTTTTGGAGAAACTAGCTCACCAGAGCATCCCAAAAAGCAGGATCTTCTCCAGCCTCCTGCACCTGTATGGGGCACTGTCGCCCTATTGCTACCATCACAATGATCAGCTCTGTCTTGACGGGATGATGCAGAGTACTTTTATCCCAGCCCTTCCCATCTCTTTCACAGGTTCTGTACATATGACTGAGCAGAGCACTCAGTATGAAAAGCGTTTTGTTCACAGTCAGCTGCTTCTCTGGGACAGTACACAAAGTGAAAGTCATTCCTGTTATATAAAGGAACCACTGAAGGACAGTGCCACAAACCACCTTCTGTAAGCTAGGATCTGCCTGGTAATAATTGGCTTTTGAGATTATTCAACTTCTAACCTCACCTCTCAGACAGTTTCTAATCTGTGATGACCTTATTCTTCTGCAGTTATGGTGTGGTGAGGAAGTCTGAGACAACCCAGTGATGTGCATGGCAACATGACCCATTTTGCCATGACTTCACACCCATCCACCCACTAGTGCAAGTACAGAAGCCAGAAGGATTTGACTGCATGCTTCTGAGGAAAAACACAGGTGGGTTCATGAGAGTTTCTGTCTTGTTATCCCCAAGAGGAAGTCAGGGAACCGGGCATACAAAAGACAGAAGGGATCCCAATGTACCCTTAATCTATAAATATTTAAGTAGTCCCTCCTCCCCCTCTTCTCAACAACATATGCCAGTGTCTCCTTCAGCTCATAAAAGCCAATTCCCTCCTGCTGTTTCCGAGCACCAGAAGTCTCTGAGTGGTGATTAGTGGATTACGTGCATCACAGGGACTGACTCCAATCACTTTCCCCTTGCAAATTGCTCAACTTCAATGCAGCAGCACAGAGCTGAGGGAGCTTTGTCACAGAGGCCTGGTCCTCATTATGGCCAGGAGACTTCAGGAGTTTGTTTACATGGCTGGAACACCATCCTCCTGGGCAGCTAATCAGCCTTTCCCCAGGGTTTCTGCTCTTTGAATACTTAAGGGTAATCACCACCAGCTATCTACACTGAGAGCAGCATCTAAGCAATTTCACCAAGTCAACTGACAACAGCTTGAGGTAATATTACCCCCCTTATATGAAGACAAGTGCTCTCCACACAAGGATGCTGGAGCTTAGCACCACTCAATAAATCAGAGCAACATCCTGGAAAGCTTGCCATTAGTTCTGAGCCATTAATTTTTGCTGGGTCTTTGACACAACTGTTTGAGAGCACTGTAACCTGCTCTCTGAAAGTTAAATTATAAAGAGCAACTTCCCTGAAGGTGCTAGTCTAACCCATTTAAGTCCTTGGCTAAACATCTAAAATAAATCACCAGAGAGCTGTGAGGCAGAAGGTTTCCTACCGTGTAGGATGTAAGAAAAAGCCTTCCCCTCTCCAAACAAAATCCAGCTGGGAAACTTTTGGCCCTAAGCAATACCTTGCAACATAATCTGTGCAGTTCCATACCTGCCAACTGATACATTATATTTTACCATATGTGCTTCCACTTAATGACATTTCCTACTCAAGTCTGATTGTTGTAGGCTGATCAGCCTCCTTCACAGCGATTGAATTGCAAAAAGAAGAAAAATAGTAGAAGACAAATAATAATGGCCAGTTTCCTGTCCTGTTACCACTGTACTGCTAAAGACAATAATAGTGATCTTACCAATTCCCTCTAAGACCACTCCCCTTAAAACATTCCAGTCATTAACTACAAGTGTAGCTTTGCCACCAATAGAAAAAATAAATCCCATTCATTCTTCTTTAGAGCATCCCCAAGGTCAGCTGGCAGGTGTAAGGAGGAGTCTGTCTACCCCTGACTGATGCTGATCAGCAGGAACTCATTTCCCCACTCAAGTAAATCAGCGCCTGCCTACAACTTAGCAGTTGTTCTTTCTTTGTTTTATGGTAGCCCCCAGAATCCTGCCCCACTTTATTAGGAAGCAAACACCTATCACACAGTGGGCTAAAACCTCAAAGACATTTAGTAGAAGGTACAAGATAAGAAACTACCTCTGTAATGGTCACAGTCTTGCTGTCATGCTGTAAGGTGAACCAGAGATCATCTGCGCTACAGAAGCTTTATAAGCACAGCCCTGGACCCATCTACTCACTGCATAACATTGCTCAGAGCTTTCAGCACTCTGCTTCTAGATGAGGCTGTAATGGGAAATCCTAATTAAGGGCACAGAAGGAAAAAAGCCTTCCAGACAATTAATAATCAACCTAGCGTTAGGTTAAAACCGTGTTTTAATTGGACTGTAATGAGGCAACAATGTATCTCTGATTCCATTCAGAACTGAAAAGGCTGCTTCAGGTAAATGAAACCAATGTGTTCATAAAGACGGGCAGTTATCAACCTCATTCCATATGGCACCATAAATTATAAAGAGCAGGTAATGAAGCAGTGCCAAAAAGTAAATACTTCACAATCCCTGTTTCTTTAGATCTCTCAGTGGGAGTGGATTCTTGCTTGTGATGACCATGAAAGCACCCCAGGAAAACTAATAGTTCAGACCACCTACGTTTTTTCAAACATGACAAGTGGATTTTTTGTTGTTGGTGTGGCTTTTTTTTTCCCCCTAGAGAAATCTTAGCAAGGACTTTACTGTCCTGCAGGAAGACAGGAAAATCTGTAGGGGAGCTGTCCCATGGGTTAGGACTACTCACACCAACCTAGTTCTGCCCACAGGCTCACTCTCTTGAGCACAGTTTCACCACAGTCCTGCTACCAACTGATCCCAAGAATGCCCTAAAATAGGATGAAAAAGCAACGTACAAAAGGCAATATCACACTTCTCTTGGAAGTACATCAGGTAAAATACATCACCTACGTTATCTACATCAGGTAACATAGCCAGAAACTAGGCTGAGCCTGTACAAGAACTAGTGATGTACAACAGGGACACAAGCACCAGCAGGAGTTGCACCAAAGAGATACTACAGTCGTTGTTGTTACTTATCACCTTTGGAAAAACTTGTCGCTGGAGGCAGCACTGTTTCAAACAAATGCATACACATCTTTCACTTCAGTTCCTTACTCCGCTCCAATTCCCTGTCACTTAATGCAAACATCCTGAACAAAACTCCACTCACAAGTAAGACACATCCACCTCCCAAACCAAACCAATGTATCTGCACAGCTGCTGCTTTTCTTATCTAAACGGACATTGAAGTGCAATAAAAACCCTTTTCAAGGCTACATTTAGTCACAAACATTATTTTAAAGAGGAATGAGCAACTGTTTTTATTTTCCCACTGCTCCTCCTTTTTCACATCCAAGCCCAAGTTTCAAAATCACAAACCTAGGCAAACAGAAATAACCCATACATAGATGGATCATGTTCATACACTATACCGACTGAAAAATCTGATCATCAACAATGAAAACTGAAGCACCTCCTTACCATGTTGGAGGCATTTATAAACATCTTTCAGTCCTTCCAAACAGAAAAATGCATCTTATTCGTCACTCTCTGTCTTATCATGCATCCTCTCCAGCTTAACTGCTCTTTCAGCATGTTTGCAACTACAGTCAATTTTCCAACTATAAATGTGGCCACTAATTTCATTAGTCAATAAAGTAACCTAAGAAAACATAGTATCTCTTGTGCTAACCAGCTTCTCATTACCACTTCATGTTGTTCAAACTAAGCAGTCACATTTGTTATGCCAATTAAATTAATGATGGTTTGTTGAACTGGTGGGACAAAATGCATAGCACAGAAACAAAGCAAGTTGCTGCTCCTGTCCCTCATCTAGAAGCTTCTGTCAGAGAGAAACTTAGAAAAGCACCAGTTCCAAAAGTACCTATGGGTTATTGGCTTTCATGTCAGATATTGGCAGGACCTAGACCAGTCTAACTTGCTACTTGAGGCATTCTGTGTAGATGAAGACAAGATGTATTGGCCTTAATCTGTACCAGGGGAGGTTCGAATTGGATATTAGGAAAAGGTTTTTCTCAGAAATATTGATGAGGCACTGGCTGCCCAAGGAAATGGTGGAGTCACCATCCCTGGTGGTGTTGAAGAACCATGGAGATGTGGCACTGAAATACATGGTCAGTGGGCTTGGGGATGGGTTGGGGTTGATGATCTTAAAGTTCCTCTCCAACCTTAACGATTCTATGAATTCTATACATTAACTTATTAGTGATGCTGTATCATGTTTTATTTGAAAAACAAGGGTTAAGAAAGCAGATTGTCAGCACAAACTTTGTTTAGGTTCTATTCTGACAGCAGCTATTCATTGGGCAGTAGATAAGTCTCCTTTCTCCTGTATGAGCATAGGTACAAATTCCTGTTCTCTGTACATGAGCAGCCAGCAGATCAGTAGAGAAGCAGCACAGGCTGAGACTCCGGCAGACAAGAGCTGAATAACTCATCTCAGAAAGCTCCTTTACAGCAAACGTGAATATAAGTGAGAACGTTTTTATTATTACTGTTATTATTCATAGGCTTAACTAAATCATCATTTATATAACATATTGAAAGGTAAACCACCACCTGCTCCTGCCAGATGTTCTGCCAATCTTTAGTACCACTTCGAGCATGCTACAATACTGAATGAAATGCAAGACTGGACCTCAAAGGTATTTATCTCCTCAGTCTCGTGCTGTGTTATAAGGGGATTGCTATTACACAGACACATCAAAATAGTATGGACCATGCCGCAGTCAGTTATATAATGAGAGCATACAATAAATAGCACATTCCTCCAGGATCTAAATGTGTATAAATGTGATGGGGATGTGTATGACAGTGCTTCCTTGGAACTCCAATTCAGTGCTTCTTCAAAGGGTTCTGTTTCTGCAACTGCAGTATTTTGAAGAGAAATAGAAACATCCTCTGCATCTAAAACATGCAGAACTCCTGTAACTGTGAATGCAACTGAGCTTTAATATCCTTAGTCATTCACAATAGTCTCAATTCTGCCACATTTCAACTGAAGCAAAGTTCTAAGACTGTCTTATTGAAACCTTAAGAAGGTGCTAAGGTGGGGTTTTTTTGTTTTGTTCTTTCCCCATATAGTTGGGTTTCTTTAAGCTTCCCAGTGCAGCCGATAACCTGATTCCCATACACTGCAGTAAATGGAACTTGCGGCTTATATTCATCACAAGAGCCAGGAGCCACTTTTTTCTGAGTTTCTATCAGCTGGAAGGAGTTAGCTTCCTACCTGCTGCTAAACAGATGGGACACCTCTGCGCTCCCTTGCAGGCAGACGGATGTCTGTAGGTATAAAAAGGTAAAGACAAGTGGAGAAAGACTACAAGTGAGCAAGGGAATTGAAGACTGGCATCCATCAAATTGCAGTTTTTCACAGGTCCTACAGTGAGCACTGCAGTTTTCCCTGATTACATGACAAAATGCCACCCCCACGTTTTGAGAACGTCCCTTCAACCTCTGGGAATCTGGGCACTTCCCATTCACTGGCCACTCCATTTGGATATCCTGGTGCTCACCAAGTGCTTTTAGCCTCTGTGGGTCCCTTAGGCTCTGTGATGAATGGCAGAGGACTGGGAGTACTGGGAACTTCTGAAGCTGCACTCCTGTCCCCTCAGGCTGACGGTACAGCCCATCTGCCTCCCATTGCCACAGCTGTAGAGAGGTCCATTGTGTACAAAATGAACTCAAACTAGAAAGGCTTGTCAGAACACACACACACAAAAACTTGTCGATACACACAGCTTTTTCCCCACAAGTAATATTTTACTTGCAAAATGAACTGCCAGTGGCCAAACATTCTGCTCTTTGGCTGATTTTATTTTACTCCAAGCAATTCACCTTCTCCACAAAGAAAGGTTGCCTGCTCTGGAGCTTTCAAAGAGGAAGAACTGCCTTAAAGTAGGGCCACAGCATAGATTATTGATTATATCAGACAATGAAGTCTAGTTGCCAGGTATTTTTTCTCCTACAGAAAGCATCCCTTGGTTGCTTTCTTATGAAGATCTCAAGCAATGACAAATTGAGCCTACCTTCTAAAGTGAAAACTTGTACCTGTAAGTATAAAATTGCTTCAGCTTCCAAACACAGTATCTTGCTGTACAATACTCTCACAGCAAACTATCTGTCTTTACTGAAGTGGTTTGTATTGCCTAAGTCCCAGTTCTTTTTTCTACTACTCAGCACTCCTCTTGGCTTTCTCCTCCTTTAGCTTCAATGAAGTCTATGTCAAACCTTCCTACGAAAGACTTCTCCCAACTTTTCAGTCTTTATCATAGTTGTACTATAATTTCTCAAGACTGCTACAACAGTTGGCCCCAGAACCACACACTTCCTTTAAAAAAAAAAAAGAAAAAAAAAAGACAGTCACAAGGTTATTTGGACACGCAGGATATAACCTTTTGGCTATGCATTTCTTAGTGCCTTTCAAAGACTATGTCTACAGCTGTAGTATTGCTCATATCCAGGTGTTTTGTCACTGTGACCCCAGGTTCTTTCTTTCTTTCCATTATGAAATCCATGCAGCTCTGTATTAGCAAGCAGCTCTCTACGCTACTGAACACCTGAGACATCTTCATGTCATCACTAGGAGCCACGGTATATTTTCCTCTGTGTCACTAACAGAATAATGAAGTGTAACAGTGCAGGACTACAAAGCTATTCCTGTAGGAAATCATTAGAATCATACCTGCTTAGCAATGCTCTGATTGCATTTTAAGACTTCAGTCAGTAAATTCTTACTCAATTTAATAGTGTGTTGTACGATTATTTTGCATCCTTTCAGTTCCTTAATCAAAATACCATTCAGTACCTGGAGAACTCTATCAGCTAAACTCATAATCTCATCACAAAAGATATCAAGTTCATTTGACAAGACCTATTTTCCATAAGGCCAGGCTGATTGACATTAATTATATTCAATTCTTGTTTCTGCCCCAGACTGCCTGCACATGGGTGTTGCTTGCTCTTTCCAGGCTTCCATCTTCATCTTTTTAAATGAGCATATCACCACATCCCACTTCATGGGAGGTTGTGAGGACGTGTCTATTAGCACTTATGAAACCTTGTGCAGAAAGCAAAGCCACAGGTCTCTTGACAACACCGCAAAGGGTGCATTAAAGGAAAGCGGAAAGGCTGTGTCAAAAGGTGTTCGACTAATCCAGCACACTGTCTTAAACCTCTACACAAAACAGGTGATTCAAAAAAAGCTGAAGAATCTTCACAAAAAGCAGCAATGAAAAGGTTGTGTTGCTTCTCAGACCGACTACTTGCAGATCTATAGCCTCTGCAAAATGGAAATCTCCATTTAACTGCTTTGAGTACACCTCATCAAGTATTTCTTACCTCCCCCTCACAGCATAGGCACTCTGGATTACTTATACAAAGATACTGTGGATATTTTTCCAAATGCTACTAAAGATCTCAACTACAGTATGAAGCACATTTCCCAAGTGAGGAAACAACACAGCATCACAACAATCTTAACTCACGAATTGCTGGGTATTCTGTTGGGTGAAATCTTGCGGGTGTGGACAGGAAACAACAAAGGCAACTTTTCTCATGGTTTCCCCCTAGCCCAAGATAGTGAACAGGAATCAGAAATCACACAGAGATGCATATAAACCATTACCCTGATTCTATTTCACATGGATAGTTTTAAAAGGTAAAGTTAGAGAAGAATTCTCTTTCCTTTCATATGAAACACTACTTTTGAGGAAGACTAGGCTATAGCATCCTGTGTGGAGGCATCTGCAGTGTTACTTGGCAACATGGGTTACACACAAGAGATAACTCATCTCCAATATCTGAAAAAACAATCTTACAGTGAAATTAGTCTGGTTTTGTCTTTTTTTGTTGTTTTGTTTTACTGATTTCAGCATTGGAAGCTCAAACACAGTGCAGACAAATTAGATAAATCATCCACAGAGTAGAAGGACACTATTAAGCAACCTTTTAGTGAGACTCTTACAAATAAGAAGAGGGCTTCCTTGTTGCACTTTGTTTCAGATCTTTGTTTTCTTTTATTTCAATTGGCTCTAACTCACTGAAGCCATTTGGCCAATTCTGTGCCCCTCACATCTGTTAGGGCACTGTGCTGCAGTGGGGCAGAAGTTGACTGACTTTGCTATAGGGAAAGGGAAAGACGTGCTTCACAATTTTCTGACTTAATGGGCATGCAAACTCCATGCTTCTCTAATGAAACAGATGTTAAATGCAGAAAACAAAAAGGACAGAGCATGCAGCAGAAATGTATTTGGTACTAGAAGGCTAACTCAATGCTAATTCAAGTATAAAGAAAGCTTCCCAGATACTTCAGCAGTCATCAGAGCTGACCTCCAGCCCCTGATGCAAATACCTGCTTCAAGACTTCTCCATTTTTCCAGGCTTTTTATTCCTCTTCCTTCCACTGGACTTCTGAGTATGTCTTTTCAATACCTTACTATGCTTGCCTGACACTAAGGAAAGAAGGATGGATAGAAACACAGCAGATTAAAGGGCAAAGGCAGAAGTGGGACTCTAAAGCCATTCACGTTCCCCAAGGAGATGACACGTATCTGCTCACACAGGCAGAGACAAATGATGGGGCTCTGACTTCCACACAAAAAGTATGCATCTCTGTATGAAGATGTGAGCAAGCACATCTTCCACACCACACTTTTTCTGAGGAAGCATCCAATGCAGCTTGCCATGATAACTAAATTTATTATTAACTGTGTATTTCATGATGTTAGTGACAATATGTTAATGTGATTTTTCACGTCCTCCTGCAGTGAACAGATGGCTCCTTTTACTTTACTTTCCACATCAAGTGTGATTATTTCTTGGTGCCAAAAGCCACCTGCCGCTCCCTGGTCTCCAGTCTAATTTTTTATGTTGGTAAAACACAGCAGGACTTGTTATCAGTTGGATGGCATCTTAATAAAAGGAGACATGCCAACATATTGACATCATGTTCAAGGGGAAATTTTAGCCTCATCCTGGCCCTTCCCCCAGTTCACAAAAAAATAATAAAATGAAAAGACAAACAAAAAGAAGCCAAGAAGCCCCCCTTGCCTCCCCAGACTCCACCAGCTCCAAGATGCTCAGTCACAATTTTTGGGCCCCATGCCAAGAAGCAGAGTTGGCCTCCTTTTGTTCCTATACCAAGCACCTCAGTCAGGGCTCTGATCTCTCATCCTGTGTAATGATAATTAGCCATAACATATTCAGAAGTCAAATGTAAGCAGGAATACATTAACATTGAGATCAGTGCGGGGGTAATTTTCATTGGGAAAATGACAAAGAAGGACACAAAAACTGAAATCCAGGATGCAGAGATTTTCAGTATCACTTTCAAATAGATGAAGGGTAAACTCATTTGTTTGTCAGTCACGAGCCAGCACTCAACAGACAGCTGTGGTTTACAATAAATAAACAATATGAGTCTGATAAGCTATTGTGGCCCATCTCAATTTCTCTACACACTCGTGGAAACAAAGAAGCATCTGATTCCAATGAAGATATTCAAAACTCAAAGCACAAAATGTAGTAACCCCACTCTCAGACATCTGTACAAACAGACAGTCCAGTTTTCTAAAAAACTATCTCACTGACTTCTTTAGGAACAGTAAAGAACTGGCCAGTCTGCAGTTTGGAATAATAATTTCAGTAATAGCTGGGATCCTAAAGTTATCCTCTAAGTCCTGTACTGTAAGTACCTGTACTGCCAGGCAGGGGGAAGTTCTTTACCATGAGAGCGGTGAGGTGCTGGAACAGGCTGTGCAAAGAAGTTATGGATGCCCCATTCTGGAGGTGTTCAGGGCCAGGTTGGATGGGGCCCTGGGCAGCCTGGTCTAGTATTAAATGTGGAAGTTGGTAGCCCTGCCTGCAGTGGGAGAGATGTTGGAGCTTGATGATCCTTGAGGTCTGTTCCAACACAAGCCATTCTGTGATTCTATAGTTCTATGTAGGGCCAGAACCCATCTATTCCTGAACCCATCACATGTGCTCTGGCAAGGATATACTGCAGTAAATTGAGGCAACTAGAATACAGAATAGTTGGGACAGGCTTGGACACACCACTAGTGCATTTGCTCCGATATTTGTGTTCATGTGTTGTGCAGAAGCAGAAAGTTCTCTGAAGTACACCGTTATTTTCCAATGTCATGAAAAAATCTGGGGCTGCACCCAAAAGCAGTTCAGGTAAGCTATAAAGATAAAACACTTGGAGATCTTAATAAAAACTATAGTGTAAAAAAAGCAATCATCTAGGAGTTCACAAGCCTGCAAAGAGGTCACTGTCCTGCTCCAAAACATCATATTCCTAGATGTAGATTATAGCTCTATCCAGCCTGGTAACAGCTTGGCAGTGTTTATCCAGCATTTTTTTAAATACAAAAACAATCAAAAACAATTTCCTCTTACCTGGTCACCTCCCAAAATACACAAATTATGTTTGGTAACAGACTCACTGTAACTTCCATTAAGCTGCCCATAATTATTCATGAATAATTATTACTATGATGCCATCGACTGTGTGCAACTATTGAGCAAACAACATGAAGGATTTTAAGCATTCCAACTGATAGTTAGCTTATCTCTTACAGATCTCAAAGCTGAAGTTGGATAGAATATGGGGAAGAAAAATAGAGATTAAGATGTTGTAGGAAAAAGACTGTTCTCTGTTTGAAAGAAAGCAGCCACGAGACTTTCAGTGAAATATGCCTTTCGCATTTTACACACTGAAATGAAAGTATTTTTGTAAGTCTATATAGCAGTGCAGAATAAACACTGATGCAAATGAGTAGTTGGATGCAAAGAATTATTTTTTCTTTCCCCCCCTCCAAATAATTATCTTTCCAGGCATTGGGAAGGGGCTACCATTGAAAGCATGGCAACAGGATAAGGGAGACATGAATGCCCATCAGTTACTTTGTTGGCAATAGTATCTGCTATACAACACATGCTACATCTTCTTCCATTTCCTGAAACATCTTGGAAACATCATCAGAAACTTCTAACAGAGACACATTTTATATTGAAAAATCTTTCTGAGCAGCCCTCCCACATCTCGTTCTGTATGTTTTGACCCCTCTCAAAGGAACATTTCCTGCTTTGGTTTGTTACCTCAAGAAATCCTCAAAAGCTTATTCTCCAAACTAGTCCATGCCACACTTACAGCTTCCTCCCTCAAAGTCAAGCACATTAAGAGGGTGGATGAGACTCATCTGGACATTCCACTTCATCCTCATATAAATTACCTGAAAAGCAGTTTCTCTAGCAGCAATCTCCACACTGCTTTCAGTGATGCTCTCATCAAGTCGTCTGGTTGGGTTTTACTCTAGCATAATGCATCTCTTTAAGACACGGACTCAATTAGACCTTTAAACAGTGCAAAACTGAAGCTCTTAAAAACACTGCAACTTCTCACAGTGCTCCACAGAGGTTATTCATATCAATTATTTTGAGTCCATTGCTTTCATTCTTTCTTTTTATGTGCCCCTTCTCAGTATGAATGAGGGAATTCTATTGGCAGCTTTACTCACAAAATTTTGGTTCTCTTTAACATCAATAGCCTTTTGTTTATACTGTATCAAATTCAAGACAAAGGATTAGAAAATAACTTCATGAAGTGCAGCAACATTCATCTAAATTCACCTGTGTGCAGCTTTTCCTTCCAAGATGAGCAGAATTTTCAAGACATACTTCAGCACAAAGGAGAATATTTTATACTAATGGAGGGAAGATTTAGATTAGATGACAGGGGAAGGTTTTTTATTGAGAAAGTAGTGAGGTGATGGCACAGGCTGCCCAGAGAGGTTGTGGATGCCCTTTCCCTGGGGGTGATTAAGCCCAGGCTTGGTGGGGCACTGTGCAATCTCATCTAGTACTTGATCTAGAAGTTGACAGCCCTGCCTGTGGCACAGGGGTTGGAACCTGATGGTCCTCTGAGGTCCTTTCCAACCCAAGCCATTCTACGATTCACTGCAGTCTGCATCTGAGTAACACATCTGATAGTACTACATCTAAGGACTCCCGAAAGCAGAGCAAGAATTTGTAGAAGGGGATCATGCATCAGAGGGCACAGTCCAGCCAACCTGAGCAGAGTCCACCTAATGAAGAATGTTCTGGCACACAGCTATACAGACCAAGCTAAACAAACAGCTCCTGAAGCCACAGACCTTCTCTGTTTCATCACACAGATGAGCAAAGCCTTTATGTTTCACTACAAAAATAGGTCTATGGAAAGGAAGGCTCAAGCAGTGCATCCAAAGCAAAGTAATGATGAAATATAGCATACCAACGTTTGCTCTCTCACAACACTACTTTGTGCATTGCCCTTCTAAGAATGGGTTAATCCCAGCTTCTTAAATCACAAGTAATGTCGAAGTTACAAAATTTGTCATAGCAATTTCAACAGATCTAATGTAGCAATGAATTAGTAATGATTTGTGAAAACAAAAGCATTCATTTTCTTCTCCTTGATGGCACTGATTCAGGAAGGAAACGTGTGCAAGCATGTGCTTAGATATGGGAGCTAAAAAATAGGGCTGCATCAGGTCCTTCTGATATCACCCAAGCAGAAATCGGTCCTTCTGCTTTCTACAGGTGTTGCATCAGAATCCTAAACAAGCTCAAGCTAGCAAGCAAAGAATACAATGGTATAAATCAGTAGCTCCTTGGAAGTCAACTTGAACTGCACTCACTTTATCTGTAGCTGAACATAGCACACAGCTGTATCCTAACATACTCTGATATTTAAAGCTAAAAAAGAAAGGAAAGACAGGAATGTGGATTTTTGTATTTTTAATTTGTGTTTTGCCCTCGCACGCACACAGTAGTCCATTCTCAGAACTGCATGGCACTCGGCGCATCTGTGTCTGATAGAGGGATTAAGCTTGTCATTAGGAATCATTCTGGTGGCTGAAAAAGCAGTCTCTCTCTTGATAATGTGTAGTATCATTTAAAACAAATTAATTTCTCATTTCTTGCTGCTGGTCATAATTCTCAGCATGGGACACATCACAAATGACCTTAGGATGGACATACAAAAGTCATTAGCAAATCAGAAAAAAAAGCAAATAGAAAACAACTCAAAACCATTATAGATGTATTTTTCCTCCCCATTCCTTCATTCCTTGAAGCTCATTTTCATAATATAATTCATCCGATAGTGGCAAATTACAGCACTCTCGTCCTCCTTTAGGCTACTAGATAGCCTCTGTATATTCTATTATGAAATTGGTTAATTAATAATTTCTCTATATTGCCACTAAGCAGAACTACATGGTTAAATTATGATGATAGTGCCTCATTACGTGCACATTCGGAGACAGCAAGCCATCATTTACTGTCAGTGTGTGTTGTGTGCACGCACACCGATCACGAGCAGGACCATGCACTTGCCTATGACTCTTTCCAGGGCTCCCCTTTCATATTTTAAAGAGTCAGATTCAGTGGATGAAGAGAGAAAGGTCATGGAGAATAGGGTGAAAGATGAGGAATAATTAAAATCCAGGTTTCTGAATGCAGTCAGAGACCACAGCTTGTTAGTTTAACTCAAGGACAAGGTGTACTGCATGAATCTCATTAGGGATTTCTGCAGAAGCCTAGCTGGAATCTTTGGTTTCACCTACAGGCACAGGCAATACAGCTGTTACAGCCTCTCTTTTCTTTCAAGAAGGCAAAGTTACAGCAAGATCAACCAAATAAATCAGCTCCTATGAGAATCAGGCTCCTTTGTATCCTCCAGCTCTCTGTTTGAGCACAGCTACAATGCTTGTGTTATCATTTTGATATTAATGCCCATAATCCGCTGGGAGTAAGCAATTGTTTGTCTCTAAGTAAGCCCATGTGTATGACTAAATGTTAAATTAAACTATCATCCATCTAGATGCAATATTATGCAGCTACTAGATGTGTTAGATATTGAAAATTTGTTGCTGCAGCTTTTTTTTTTTTTTTTTCCTTTTTAAATCATGCAGCCTAATAAGATCCCTATGAGTAATCTCTCTACTGAGGTCTAAAGTAAATACGATCACAAGTCGGTCAGTCACCCACTTTAACCTCCTGCTGAAATTACAGCCTCGCAAGCTTTTCTGATTGTTTCAATCAAAACAAAATGAATAAACCTAACCCGGGGGATATTTAAATATCCACTTGAGTTCCCAGTAAAACCTTTACCATGTGATTTATACAAATGCTGGAGAAACTGCCCGTGGCCTCTATGTTTAGCATACATTGCAGTTCATAACTATCCCAACAGCTCTGTATGCTGTTTCCACTTCTCCATGTCTCCATGAACCCTCATCTCTCATATTTGACTTCTAAAGCAGTGTTGACTATCAGCAGGTTGGAAAGCCTATCTTATTACTGGGTTGGTGAGGGCTAGGAATGATCAGGACACATCCCTAAGCACATGAACATCTTAATGTGCTGAGAGAATGCAGGTGTAGTAGCTCCAATAGCTTCATTCAAGCGTGCTGCACCTTAACCAAACCAGCTCCAAGTGTCACATCACCAGCCTCAGCTTCTACTTTGTTCCCACTACCATCACGATGGGAAAATGTTGCCTTCCCAGTCCTACATCTCTCATCTCCTTGCCTACATAGCAATACGAAGCCACCTGTATCTCTTTTTGATAGGATGATAGGAAAAGGACCCATGTCCTTTTGATAGAATGAGAGATAATGGCCTCAAGCTGATGGTTGGACTTGGTGATCTTAGAGGTCTTTTCCAACTTTAATCATTCCATGATTCTCACATCCCTGTCCTACTGTTTCTAAATGTTACACCTTAGGGCAGCAGCAGGACAAATTGCAGGATGCAGATTTTACTCTCCATTGAAACTATAGCAAATTGAGAGTGTAAAGTTGTTTCTGGTGCAAGTTATCGATATACATACTTCAGGCAAGACATGAACAATACAGAAAAAGAACTCCCTCTCACATCATTTCTAACTATCAGAGCTTCTCATCAGAAAGAAGTGGGTCTGCAGATTAATCTCAATATATTGTATGACTAAAAACTATTTTCTGAGCTTGCAAAAGAAAAAAATAAGTAACACTATGCTATGTACTGCAACATAATCTGGTTTCTTTTACTATAAAAACACATGTATCACACTGCAAACTGAATGTCAGTATACCACCTCCCTAAATCTTACAGGGACACATGGGAAGGGAAGCAGATCCCCAAAGGACTCCGAGGAGTTCCTTTTGTCACAACACAGCCTTATTCCATAAATGCCTTAGGAACAACTTAAAGCAATGACAACTTACATTATCATTCTAGTTTGTACAGTTCAACTTTCTCAGATGCAACAAGCGCCATGGAGAAGCCAAACAGAAAGTAATCATAAATTCCAATTCCAAATGGTTGCCACCCTTCCCCCCAGGTTTGCCACTTACGTACAGAGATAGTATGCTAACTACTACTTTGAAAAGACATTGATGAGAAGAATCTATTGAACACTACTTGGACTCCATATGGAGAAATGTAGGGTAGGGTCAGAGTTAATGGTGACGGAGCACTGGAACAGGTTGCCCAGAGAGGTTGTGGAGTCTTCTTCTCTGGAGAAGTTCAAGACCTGCCTGGATGCCTACCTGTGCAACCTGGTCTAGAGAGGTTGCTTTGGCAGGGGGGTTGGATTTGATGATCTCTGGGGGTCCCTTTTAGACCCTACAATTCTGTGAAAAGGTGACACCGCCTGCCCCAGCCATCCAGCAGGGACTTCAAAAGCCCCCCAAACACAACCCTGTGCCAGAAACACCATTAGTTACCACACAAGCACCACAACAGCTCAGCAAGTGCTCGATATACTACTTCCACATACTGCCTGTAATTTTACTTTTTCTCATTCAGACAACCACACTGAACACCACAGTCTCAGCGCAAATCTCAAGTCACTGCAACATCTCTGGAACTTCTCAGGCTGACTGTGCTCTGACTGTTCACCTTCACTTGAAATCCTACCCAGTCTGTCAGGTTGTAGCAAGGATATTTTTCCCATGAGGTCACTTCCTTGAAGACCACCCTAAGTGGAAGGAACACTCAAGAAAGTAAAGCTATAGGAAGACTGGCCTGAGTTTTCTGTGCTAATATATGGCAAACTTGAATTGTCCTATTATTCTCACCGAGCAAAGCAGTGCTCTCCTTAGGGCCAATAAAAGTGGGATAAATTCAGTCGAAATTCAAAATACCTGTACTTGATTTCATTTTCAGCAGCTACTTGGGTTGATAATACTCTGACAAATATAGCACAGATTTTCTGTACTGACCACTGATGACATAAAAGCTACATTCATCAGTCTTTTGCTATCTATTTAAGGGCATAGAGCACTCACTCCCTTTGAAAATCTAGCTTTTCAAAGAAAAAGATCATTTTCTAAAAGCTGGGAATGTCCTTTAATGATTATTACATAATTATTACACAACTAATATACTTCACATGCACACTTTTTTTTTTTTTTACATCATGTTATTCTTCAGAAAATTATTTTCTATTTCCTCCTAGGCAAAACCACCCAATTACAATTGCACAAATGTAGAAAGAAATATTTCTATCTTCTTGGTACAAACAAATCTGCCTTTAATCTATTGGCAGCAGTCAAGAGACCATGCCTTCACTAACAGTGATGCCACTCTCCCACAGTTCTGCAGAAGGTCCAAAAATCTGTCCATCCTTGCAGTAGACCAAGGATCAGCTCTTCTTCCTGCAGTAACCAAGTCAATTACATGATCCATTCTTTTTCCGTAGAAGTTATTCTTCCATCATCAGACCATTCCCTTAGGTGAAATTAATCTTACTGTCAGTCATTACCCAAAGCCCTTAGAAATACTATTCTGCTTGTAACCAGAGACCTCTTGAATCCCCACATGCATGCTGCAGGACCTGAGACGCAAATTTCCAAAGTATAGAGGTGTATGTTTTAGCTAAAGCTGACATTAAAACATCTGAAGTCATTTGCATGTAGAACACACTGCAATTACTATTAATACTGTACAGATGCCGAATATTTCTGTACTAATAGAAACACTGTACACATCTGAATGCAAAAATAAATAAATAAATAAAAAGAAGAAGAAGTTTTCTAGATTTTTATTTATTTATTAAGATTATCATCCTTGTTTCTTGTTTGTTTCAAAAGCCTGATTCAAAGAATTACGGCCATCTGATCAGCAAACAGAAATATGTCACCTGATTTATAAGCCCAGTAAAATTAACACATACCATAAAACAAACTGCAAATCTAATCTTCACAGAAAATGACAGTACTTCACTGGCCAAACACTTGAAAGTTACTTTAGATACCACATCAAGGTACATCACAGGCCTGTCTCTTCAATGGTCTTGCAGTAATAATGTGGGATGAAATGCCCTCTTGTCCTCATCTGTTCAAGACAGCTAAGTTCTCTCAGAGAGCTTTTAAAATATTCTTTAAGCCCATGAGACCTTAATTTCAATTGGATTTTTAGGTCAGACTGTAAACTCTACTTTGTAATAGGGCAGTATTCTCAAAGGCAAAGGAGAGAAAACAAGCAAAACACTGACATCCTTATGGGGAGTACTTCTAAGAGAGAAACAGACACTGTTCTGCACAGCAGCTCGAGCTCACGAGTCCATGCTGTGCTGCGATTCGTTCCTTGTGAGCTAACCTGTCACTTCAATACAAGAAGTGTGAAGTCTCCAAAAGAATGTGTTACAATGAAGAATAAAATACATTTTTAGTGGCCCAGCCATGTCACATTGGGTAACAGTGACAAGTCACCAGGATGTTGGGTTAGTATTTAACCTCAGCTTTCAGCTCAGATAAATAAGTATAAGCTGATAACTCAACAGTAGCTCGGTGCTCCAGTTGCCTGGAGGATTTCCAATATAATTAACATGAGTCCACCCTAGGGCTGTTCAGGATTCTCTCTGCATTTAGATGTTACATCCAGGCACGCTTACACATGAGAGCCTTTTAGAGAGAGGCTGGCTGCACAGAGACAGTGTGGTAGAACTTAAAGGCAAAGCACAGGGCTCAGGGTTGGACTCTGGATCCTACTTTCTTATGGGCAGATCTCCAGTTCAGGCTATAACATAAAAAAGAAACAACTGAGCAACCTCAGAGACCAGCAGCCACTGGCTGAGTACATATTAAACCCAGCAAAGGGTTGAAATACCACCTCCAATCATGTCATCTTTGAAATGATTAAGAAAATATAATTATGCTTCGGGTTGTCATATTGACCAATTGGAGACAAAACCCCACAGCAGCCAATACAAATACAAAATAAAAAGCTGCTGCCTGCCTTGGAGAATTTACAAGAAAGAATAACCAATAGACAAACGATCAAAGGGACACCAAAGAAATTGGTTTCCTATCCAGTGGTCTAACACAGGTAAATACCTGGTTAGAATCACAGAATCATAGGGGTTGGAAGGGACCTCACGAGAACATAGAGTCCAACCCCTGTTAGAATATATTCACCAACAGGTCAGTCAGAATCATAGAATTGTCTGAGTTGAAAGGGAGCCTTAAAGGTCATCTATCCCAGCTCCTCTGCAATGAACACTACAAAACCCAAAGTAACTACTTGTTAACAAGTGACCCTTTTCCATAACTGGAGTGTGACCACTCTCTGTGACTCCATCACCTCATTAGGGTCAGAATGTGACTGAAGGACAGCTGGAAACAACACTGCCTGCTCTGCCAGGCTGAAAGGAGCAGCATATTACAAAAAAATATCATGTCAGGTCCCAGCTGAAAAGAAACACAGGAACACCATCAGCTGTACCTGTGACCAATTCCAATCAAAATATTTCATTTTCAGAGAAAATAGGTGGTAGGGAGATGGCTTAAGTGTAAGTGTGTATTTTCCAGAGATTACGCAAAAATATTCAGTTGAAAAGGGAGCTTTAACAAAACCTTTTTGTACAGTCAGACACTTGACCATCAACAATATTTTGATATAGTATTTTGAGCAGACTTCTACATTACACCTAGGCAGAGCACACTCTATTTTCCATTCAGATCAACAGCTCCACTTGAGCTACGGAGCTCCTTTCAAGCTTTCAGATCATTACAGTGCCAACTGTCTATGCTTGTGAAGAGTGAAATACAGCACATAGGGCAAGCAGGTCTCATCCACAGCCCAACTTCTGGTCACAAAGCTCAAGTGTCCACTATTCAGTGTGACTGCTCTGGGTTGTGCCCCTTTGATCACATCTCCCTACAGTGATACCAAATCTGAAAAGACCACTTCATGCTGCAGGAACAAGCCACCCGATGACAGCATACCACAAGCACAAGGGTAATCTCTTCAAAATTGAGAGCAGAGAATATTCAAAACACTTAAGTACAGCCACACATGCTTTTCTAAACAGTGCAGAGCTTGGGGATAATATTGCTTCTTTCCTCAATATTTTTCTTGTTTGTAAGTTTGAAAAATTCCAAGTCCTACTTAGAATTCCCAATATATTCTCTTCTGTTGTGATTTCCAGACCAGTTATACATTACAATCAGAACAGTCTAAACAACTTTAAGCGGACATAAAACCTATTTTTCATCATATCAGGATCTGTCATGTGGTAAAGCCAGAGATACACTTGGTGTATACTGTAAACTCTAAGCATTCCCTAAGCATTTAGGGTTTCTCCCCACCAGAAAAGAGAAAAAGGTACACTGTATGTTGGTTATTCACACAGATTTTTCATTTTCAAATCTCTGTTTTTGTTTCATCCCCTTCAAGCAGTTTCCAGGTCAGTTTCCCACTGGCCAGACAGCTTTGTGATAACATTCACTCTTTCCTTGTCCTGAACGTTCCAAGTTCTGTTCTGTATAACAATGCCACATTAATAGCATCAGAGGTGATCAATCCTCCAACACAAGCATCTTTGTCAAGCTGACTCTTGTTCTATAAGGACAACAAACACGGGCTGAGAATTTAAGACCTTACTTAGACAAAAATGAGTGGGATGCTGGGAATGGGCTGACAGTTGGACTAGATGATCATCTCGCTGGTCTTTCCAACCTTCATGATTCTACAATTCTTTGAAAAACTACTTTGAAATTCTTTGAGATTTTCCCCTTCTGTACTTGACTCAATTCAAGAAGCACAAGAATCTCTTGCAGAAATCCTTGAGTCAAACCACTGCTCACACAACTTCTTTCAAGATGCTGATCCAGTTGGCCAAAACAAAGGTTCATGGACGAACATCAGCCCACCCTGCTCTGGGCCTGGGTTGGCTTCAGCCACCAACAGGGCTGATGACAAATGAGAAGCCAGGCTTCCAGCTGAATTTCAGTTTAGTTATTTTTGTTTTAATGTATGTGTGAATCAATTAATCCTGTCATAGAAGGGCATCGTAAACTGTGTGCCAGAGTTAATGAGTCAGACATTATCACATCATTACACCAGCTGGCATAATGTAGCATGTGTTGTTTGTCATAATATACACTGCCATGCTTAACAACCATTAATTGTTTACACGAGCAGTCATATTTTTCTTCAAAGAACCTTCAGCGACTGGTTAATATTTTGAAAGCTTCTTAAGCAAGTAACTCTTACTAGTGGAAGACAATAAAAATAACCGTCTCCCTCACAAGGAGGAACAAAAGGGATTTATACATAATGACAATTAAAGCTCCATCTCCTTCATTAAAAAAATTGAAAAACAAGCCCAATCTGATTCCAGCTAGTTCCGTGAATTCAATCCCCACTGGTCAACACCGCCATGCATATTAATAGCCTGGGCATAGCAGGCCCCTTCATATTCCGCAGGGATGGAGGGCTCTTTTCATTTACCCATTTAAGGCATTGAGCACACAAGTTGGAGCCAACCCCTCCTTCCACTTCAGAGTGCACCACAAGAAAATGGACAGAAGTTAAATGCATCCGTGGCAAAAGAGAGGCTGGTAAATACTAGTTATCAGCTCTGAACAAGTTGAAAAAGATGCTGGTGGCTTTCTACCACACCCTGCGTTCTTCACCTGTGTCTGTCAGGTGAAAACGCAGCCATCAGTCCTACTTTATCATAGTAGTTTGGCTGCTAGTATTTTTTTGGCTGACTAAAGACAACATTTGGACATACTCAGCAACAAATCCAGGTTTACCAGCTTTCTGTGAATTGGATTCAGTCTGCTTCTGGCCAGATTTGTTGGCCATATGGCTTTCCAAAGCCAAAGGCTAATAACATGTTTAAGGCAGAAATTACTACAGCAGCCAGGAATGCAGAATTTGACCTGCAGGTACTGTGCACGTCTACTCAGACTGGCATACATGCATTTTTGTTATGCTATAGTTCTGCTTTTAAAGAAAAACCCAGCTTCCATGGGGAAGAGAGTAAGAAGAAACCATAGGAACTCACAGTAATGAAAAAGAACAGCAGACAGAGCGATGCCTGGAAAACTACAAAGAAGGTCCTTTTTCTTTTTCTTTTTTTTTTTTTTTAATAGAAAAAAAGGAAATATGGAGCATTAATACCTCAAACAACCTTAATGTACTGTTAGTTTGATTTAAGACTCTCGTGGTTCCAGGAAGTGCTAAAAACAACAGATGCTGCTCTTTTGATGGTAAACATATAATCCTGTTCATTCACCTTATGGAATCAATTGTCACCATCCACAGCAATTCTATGTGCAAAAGGGAAGAGCAGTCCCACAGATGTAGACAGGATGACATCATGTAGCAGCAAGGTCTCTCCCCTATTTTAGACCCCATGAGCAGTCAGCTCATGCCAATGGCTACAGAGAAACAGCTCAGAATGCTCCATCTTCATGGATTCACACCTATGTTCGCTCTGATTCAACAAAGCACCCAGGCATATGCTAATCTTTAAGCATCTGAGTAGCCCATTGAAGTCATATTCTTAAAGAGAACCATGTGTTACCTTCTGTTTGTGTCATAGCCTGTAGCTAAAACACAATAATAGAGTTCACAATCCCTTTACCTATACTATCTTTTTGTGTTTTACATCTTAATATTAAGGGTATAACCAAATTTTACATGAAGGCATTTCCTTTCTCTGCAAGCACCAGAAATCACACAATAACACTGATTCACTGCACATAGATAAAATCAGATTTCACCAGACCTGCATCATTATTTAGTATCCCAATCTATCAGCCCAGTAGGTCACACTGGGATGTTTCAATGATGAGTCAAAAACAAGCCTTTCTCCAAGATGCTTGTATTGGTAAACCAAGGGCAGTGAGTTCTATCAACATCCATCAGTAAATTACCATTCACATCACAAGTGGTGCCGGTGGTGTACATGAAGGCATACATGTGCCTACATTCAGGCACAAGAGCTGAGTACTTGTGCAACTCTAAGCCCTTGGAATTATCATCTCAATATCTCTTTGCATAGCAGAGACATCTCTGCACAACTGTTTGAAAGATCTTTCCAACACCTGCACACCGATGCTGCATTAAGCAAGTGTAATTAGTACACAGGTTTTTCTTCCTTGCTGCCTGTCAGCTTTAGAGTTACCTCAGTTCCTTGTGCTCTTGAGATTGTCTTTACAACTTCTTCCTATTTTTGGCTTAAATCCTATTTGATAAATCACACAAAGAATGGGCATTACCTAGTTGCAGAAAGATAAATTCTCTCTATCCCAAAAACAAAATAAAACCTAAGAAAACCCAAATCCTATCTATTTAAGTTTCCAGATGAAACCTTGGCATGTTTTCAAGATGAAACAATATTTGCAATTACAATATGAATAAACTCCCGGATTCAGTCCTCTTATTTGCGAGTTGTTCAGTCACAATGCCATTAAGTATTTAACACTACACTTTCACCAACTGTGAATTGCTAGTTCCTGTTCCAACAGCCATAGGAAAGCAGAAACTTGCAGAAAACAAGCAAGCATACTAGAAACCAGCATAAGGAACATCGATCTGTGCATTTTTATTGTAGGGAAGGAGGATCGAACAGTTTATCACACCTGGTATGTCTCTGAGGATATATCAAATCCAAATGGCAATGAGGAAAGATCCTTATTTCCCTTGTGAAACAGAAGCCTAGGGAAAGTCATGTCGGATCAGTATCCTCTCCTATTCCATATTGTAGAAATGATTTTACCTCTTAGTTGGACTTACGGTAATTGTATAAAGGCTCCCAATCTCTGGAAACTGTAATGAAATCTGTAATCCTGACCTGCTGGATATGAGCTATACAATTACTCAGAGTATATTTAGAGCAAATAATCCATTCCCACAAAGCTCCAAATATTCATAGCTTCTGATGCAGGACACTGTGCAAGGGTCTGAATTATAATTATTTCTGCAACAAGGTGGAAGGCCACATCTGACTTCTGCTAAGCCCTTTAACAGAGCTCATCCTCTCCTTTTGACAATGTTTAAGACATGCTAAGTCTCTGCTTGATTCCATATCTATTGTATGGGAACAGAATACAGGGAGATTAAAAAGAATCCGTCCAAAGCAGCCCACCATTACCAACAAACACAGAATTACCCTTAGCCCGCAGTCTGACAGGGAAGCCAAATCCACCAGTCTCTCTTATTTTTGTAAACTAAACCTGCAGAAAAAAAGGTTCATAGAACAGCTGGTGAAAGTGGCTACTTCCACAGGAAGTTTTGGTAGGTATAGGCTACTGTTTGCTTCTCCTTGGTTATCCAAAGTTCTCTAAAAGAAAAAAGTTCCTGTAGAGTCAGGCACAGCTTTAAATAACTCTTTAATTCTGATTCTAGCATAGAGGCCCAGCAACAGAGGTATTCTTGAAGTACAAAGACCTCCCTTGCAAACCAACACTGAGACACCATGGGCAGCACATCCATCATTCTTGCTTAAATTGTTAAGTGCCACTGAAATCACACAAGGCTTAATCTCACCCCTCTTAAGCTTCTAGGATCCTTAAGGTGATTACTGAAACAGGGGTTGAAAAAAGGTGAGCTTTACTCAAGCATCTTTCCCAAGACAGGTAGATCGTTACATCTCTTTAGCAGCTTAACCTTGGCAAAAAGACTTGGACTATCTGAAGAGTCAGGCATTCCTACTAGCAGCCTTCTGAAAGTTAGGCTTATCTTTACCTAGATGAAGACATTTCCCAGTTTCATGACTTAAAAACGGCCTCTATAACATTTCTTTTTGTAACTAGTGCCATCAGCTCAGAAACGTTCCAATTACTTCCCCCTCACCTCTGTCCAGCAGCTCCTCTAACTGTATGACACCCAAGTCCACAAAGCATTTTTTCACTGGAAACAACAAGATTTCTGACATGAAATTATTTCTTTCTCCCTTATGAAAAGTCATTCTTAATTAGGCATTGCTGTGCACTTCAGTTTGAAAGAATAGTCCAGGTTGGGCTGCCCAGGGAGGGTCATCATACCTGGAAGTATTCAAGAACCATAGAGATGTGGAACTGAGGGACACAGTGGACATGATAGAGGTGATTGGTCTTGGTGATCTTAGTGGTCTTTTCCAACTTGAACAATGTGATGATTTTTAATCTATATCATTGCAGCGAGCCATCATTTATCCACTGGAATTGCTGGGGACATGGGAACAAGGAGAGCATCCCACTAACATCTTGGACTGTTCTAAGTCAATTAACAGTTTCACTACACTGGTGAATGCATTTTATGCCGAACCAGACACCCACAAAATCCTCTTGCCCTCAAGTCAGACAAGAGCTAATGTCTAAGCAAGACACACTGTCATCTGACACATCATAACCTAATTTCTCCTTTTTCTGTACATAGGTTGCAGCTGTTAGAGCAGTGCATCCAGATCATCCTACTGAGCAGGTTGCAACCAAATTGTCCAAATTTTCATCAGTACTATACACACACAGGTGACAGTCCCTATCATCTTGCTCGTGCCTCATCAAAAGTGGTCTCCCAGTCACTGAGAGCATTTGTGTATTAGTTAACCACTGGCTTTCTGTCATTTAGTTCATCTCCTCTGGATGTTTGTTTTCTTCTGCCTCAGGCTCCATGCACAGAGTAAGCACAACAAGCTGTCTTATGAAACAAACATCTTCTCCTATTTCTACATAACCAGCCCCAGTTTCTCTGTTGGATCAGGGCCACCATTTGTTGCTTGTTGCAAGATCAAGGCCTCCCACCAAGATTCTAAGAGCTTGTTTTATAAAGCTTTACACATTGCTACAGACAACCAATACACAACAGCAATCTACAGCAGTGAGCAGTGACTCCAGCTACCTAAATTCTACAGAACTCCAAAAGTTCCTGTGTACGTAAGACAGGAACAGATTGCCCAAAAGGGTTAAAGCAGCTGTCCACATGGCTCTCCTCAGCTCTCTGGAGTGTGGCAAAGTGTATTGTTTGGCGTAATCATGACACAGATCTGCATGTGTACATCTTCAATAATTCATGTTGCAGCTTGTCTCACTGTGGGGACAGATGTCAGTGAAATCAGTGACAGCCGATCATGCTGATCCCTCACATAATCATGTGTGAGCTGATCCCGCAGTGACACTGAGCCTGGGGAGCACACCCAGCAGCACTCCTACGAGGGCAAGAAGAGGTAGACAAATACATACAGAGGTGCAATATCAAGGTGTTAACAGCAGTGCAGCAGGACTGATACAAGGTATTTTTTCTTTTATATCTGTGTTTTGTGGTGGTTCATACTCCAGAATGAACCAATCATTTCCCTCTGGTTTGCAGCTTGATTGAAGTGCTTTGATTCCCAAACAACACACCACTTCCCTTTGCATCTTTAACATTTCTCATTAAGTTGGTCTTCTTAAATATTGCAGCAGGCTAAAGAAGGCAAAGTTATACCATTACAAAGCTCATCAGATCTGATCTTTCAATAAGATAAAGCAGCTCTGATAATCACAATCATTGGATTCTTTTACCTGATTTGAAAAACCCATTATTGTTGGACAAAATCCACATTATTCTCAGTGTTAAGATAGGCTCTTATTTGAATTCTTACATCTTCTTTGTTTTAATATTTAGAAGATTGATTCTAATTTATTATCAAAGTGCTTCTTTGAAATACACAAATACTCAGCTTGGTTCAGTTCGCCTTCTAACTAAGCATATTTATCCCTTGCACACTTGATTGCTGCCTCCATCTTAGAGAAGTAATTGACAAAATTTACACCTGATTTAATTGTGCATGTTATAACTTTCTAGCAGTGACAGAACTTAGTCACATAAAGGTACAGAAGTTAAAGGTACAGAATCTAACACAGGGTTCACATCTTCTCTTTTATGGAAGCATTTTAAAACTAACATCGAATTCTTTGCCTTACAATTACTTATCAGAGGATATGGCACCTAAATGCATACCTGTGTGCATATGGGATTTCTGGCAAGCAACACATACAACACCAGGACCAAAAAATTAAACTCTAATGAAATCCCACAAGGAAGGTCAGCACTACAAACTCCTATTTCTCAAGCAGGCCACAGCAGTAAAACAACCACCACTGGAAAGCTCTGACAAAGCTGGATTTATACCAATTTTATCTGTAGAGTTGCCTTTGGTCCCCTTTCCTCTGTTACTCGTATGTGCAGAGTAATGACAGTCCCAGCAGAAACCTCACAGAGGATCAGTGCATTTAAAAAAGGACATTAATTTCTCATTACACTGGGATCAGATTGTTTTCGAGGCAACGTCCTGACTGAGTCAAAGTATCTCATTATAGCTGCCATGCATACTGTTGTTTAACATCATATGCCATTTTTCCTTGGAAGGTGCATTTACATAAACATATCTAATCACAGCCCTGTAAAGAGACACAGTATAATAATTTATGACTTCTAGGTAATATGTCATATGAATCTTAACATATGGCATTACACTGTATGATGGCAATCTTGGCTCTTCTAAGGGAACCTGGATAACATCCAGTGAGATGTGAATGAGCCAAATGCAATAGAAAACCATATCAATGCTAATCCAGGTTTACACCTTTCATTCAGTGCTCCTAGCTTTCCACCAGATGGTTTTGCACAGAAGCTTAATGCTAGTAAATGCCAGAAATAATTGTGTAGACTCCTTCGGTTTTCAGACACACTATTTCTGAAGCCCTGAACATGAAAACGATCTTAATAAAACTGCAGAAGTGATTCACAGGTGCCAGGGATGGTTTTAACCCTTTAGAAGGAGCTGCTGAAAAGTGATGTGAAGAACTTCATCAGTGCAGGTCACAGCCACTTTTTTCAGTGGGAGAATTTGATGCAGCTTCCTTACCTATTTTACAGAACCCTTCTGTCAACAGAAAACTTCACAGGAAGGGAAGAAAGTGCAAAAGGACTCTGTACAGCACTCTGGCTGCTGCCACGTATTTCTGTCTGACAGCTATGGAGCAACGCCACCATAGAAGTGCCACTGGACACCAGGGCAGGACTGCTCTGCTGCTCCACACCCACTGACATTAAACACTGGCTCTGCTATCATTACCTCAATGCGAGGCTAAGTATCAGTTGTGAAATCATGTTTTCATGCTCCATGGGAACCTGCTGAGATGACTGTACAACTGTCCTCTATAGATACTCATAAGAGATTTCATCCCACGTCCCTGACAATACCAAACTAAACAAAACACTGCATCTGAATATCACACACCCAACAGAACTTAAGAATCCAGAAACCAATACAGATCTAACACAAAAACTCAATCACTATGGAAATGGTGCATGGAAGGTTTTTCGTACCACCTTCTGCATGGACACCATGTTTAGAAATAACAGCTAGGAAGGTGTTTGTTCAGGTTCTCATTTCAACCTAGGCAGGTAAAGTGGGTATGTTGCTTCCAGAAGGTGTTTAATTCATAAGTAACAGAAGTAGACAATATCTAGCCAACAGAGATTTAGCGCTGCTGTTAAAACACACAGTTTAGAAATAGCTGCTTAATAGAGATAGTAGTTCTAATACAGAAATTATTTGCCTGGTTTTACTACTTAGGACTCCTGTTGTGTTCCTGGCTTTTTCTTAGGTGTCCAGATGGTAACTGCAACTTAAGTTTACTCCCTTATCTGCATTTGGACTCTACACACATCAGTACCTTCACCACACCAATCATGCCCCTCATCTCAAGCTCCACCAGCACTAAGAGTAACCTGAATTACTGGTGCACTTCTAAAGCTCTGAAGGCTTACTGGTAACTACCCGCACCCAATTCCACTCCTAGAACCACGCAAAGTAGCTCTCCTCGTATTTGCATTCACCTGATCCCAGGCAGAATTTGGACTGGCTGTCAGAAATCCAGAACATATTTCTCAGTACTGCCTTTCCTATTTCACGTATCATCACTTTCACTGTCTGCCTTAGTTCCCTTATACGTGAAATACTCTTTGGAAGTTCTGAATTCATTAAGAGTTTGACTTAAATGAACATAAACAAGGAAGTGCTTTGTCTCCAGCCACACGCGAAGCATACACTCGCTTCATAAGATGGCACCTGGTGTGCCCTCCATCTCTACAAACTATTAAGAATTGCAAAAATATAAGTGTCAAAACAAGGATATTCTCACTTGCTCGATACCGTGTCATGCGCTTAGCTCCACAGAAGGCTCTCTTTGTCTGAGGTACCTAAAAATGGCATCTCCCCATCCTAAACATTGCCTGCCATAGGGGACGTGACCCTTATGTGACACATACCAAAAGCACATATGTCAGCTTTTTCTTCCCTAAAAAAAAACCAAAAGCCCACTTTTTTTCCCCAAAGCAGCACACTCCACGAGCCAGCTGTCAAGGAGATGCGATTTTAAGCTTCCTGCCTTCATGTACATTTTCAGAGCCATTGAACAAAACAGCATATTGATGATACTGTTCCAGAAATTTAGGGAATAATAATAATAAAGATTTAACTTTTGCTGTTAGATCCCCGTTCTTTTGTAGTAGACATGGCTCCATCAGACAATGGCTTTGTTACAGCACATTTTATTCAGGGCTGAAGCTTTGAATATTCAGCAGGGCTCCAGGCTAGTGATTCTGTTGCAGCTAGGTTTCTTGTATTGCAGGAAGCCCTTGACAAAGGTCACAAACAATTTGCTCGTTCCTCTTATTAAAATAAAGATGGAAAGCATTGATGATAGCTCTGCCCAGCAGCTAACTTCATCATCTGTAGCGGTTCCAACATATGCTTGTGAGATAATGAAAAATATAGCATTAAATACAGTGGCAGATTGAATCTTGTTTCAGGGTAAATATAGTAAGTCATTTTTTTTTCCTCCTCATTTCCTCAGAACCTGTTTAGCATTAGACTGTTAATATCATCACTGATACATGACAAAACCATTGCATAATATACTGCATTCGAAGCCAGCCCCCCCATAAAAGTGAGCAATGACAAAGTATGAACATTACTCAAGCATTCATAATAATGAAGTGCTCCAAGCCAGCCCTCTTCCAGCATGTTTCCATTCGCAGACCTTCAGAGAACTTGGTTTCAGGTTGGCCCAACCACCTCTGAATCTTCTTTTCTATGTCAGGTTCATTTCAGAGTTATTTTCAGGTACTGCAATTCTGCAGATCTCCTTAGCTTTGCAGGGGGCTGCTGCTGCGTTGTTTACTGTGATAACATTCCTCAACAGAATACAGTTTGAAGTATGAGACAGACAATATATACATATATTTTTACAGGTATGTCAATTAGAAGACAAGAAGGTATTTCTTCCAGTCTCCCCAGGATTTCCACGTGAATCATGTAAACTACATTTATTTGCAGTCAATAAAACACCCGTAGGGTTCTCGATCCTAGGCTCCACTCCATGGTGATTATGTAAAGCCACTGATGACCAACAGTATTTTGCCATGTTTCCAAAAAGAATGGTTTTTCCAATATAGGTGTAGCACAAAAATCTTTCAGCCAGTCAGGAGAATTTTCAGGCAAAATCTTGTTATCAGTATCACCAGTTATTTTTATAGCTCGTGTGACCATAAGCTATTTCCAATAGATACCTCATTTCCAAGCTAATTTCTGTAGAATACACACTGAGCCACATACTGGTTTCAGCGCACACATTGCTTATCATTACTTAAAAAACAAACAAACAAACAAGGATTGGAGATTATTGCTGCCCACTGCATACTGAAAAGCTTTACAGCCTTCTCCATACTACCTGCACACTGAGCATCTTGTTCCTGGTACCACCATATGCTATGCTTCAAGTTACACCCCTGAGGTAGACTAACAAATTTAACTCTGGGTCCCAGACTCCAATAAGTGTTTTTGATGCACCAAATGTGCTAGTACAGCTAGAGATCTGTTTCAAGAGGGAGAGGGCACAAAATAGAGACCTAGGCTAGAAAGAAAAAAAGCTGTAAAAGGCTTTTTTGCACCCATAAAGAAAGGGCACCATGACGCTTCCTGTGATATACCTGCTTTTTGAGTTAGAATTGATGCAAGCAGTTGATAACCCAGTTCTCTACCAGATAACCACTATGGTAACGGAAAAGCAACAGCATCTTATCAATTGAGTAATTCTGGCTTTGGTGCTCCTTGTTCAAGTTCAAGCGTGGAAGAAGCAAATGTCCTACTCTTGCTCCACTTAAATTCGGGAAATTAAAGATTAGAAGAAAGAACACACTGCTCATTGCATAATGATCAAATGGGTAAGCTTCAGAGAGTTCACTTTCAGGAAATATCTACAGAACAGCAAGAAACTAGTGAAGATACATATTTTATATACATGAAGATATATATATTCTTTTCAGTTATACCACATTAACAGCAAGACTCATGGAATATCACTTCCTGGGCATACCTGCATTGCAGGAGAGCCCTGACAGCCTCATCCTGTGTTCATTCCATCTCCTCCCAAACACTGCCCTGTGTTTTTCCCTATTACACCAGGCTGTTGCCTGAGGCATTACACGTGTGAAGTGATGAATGCCACAAATTTATTTAACAGTGCTTTTTGGAGAAGCGGTCAGGAAAAGGTGGGAAAGACTGTCACATTCTGTAGCCATAATAATCCACAACCCAGTTCTTGCTCAGCAACACTTTCCTGGACTTGATGCGATTGGGTCAGAAGCACAGATTCACATTACAGCTGCTGACATGCTGGTCCCACGTGTTCTACACACAAGTTCTGCACGAATGGTTTAGCACCAGGTTAACCCAGCACATAACAAGTGAATAATTTACTTCCTGCAGCTACTTCACATTGTCTCTATTTATATAAAGACATACATTTCAGAGTCATTTCTGCACATGCACTGAGAGGGACTTCAGGTCTCTTATTAGGTGAAAACTAAAAAGCAAAGCCACACATGTCTCACACTGATGTTTTGAAAATCCTCTCCGCAGCCTGAATATCTTGTCCTGGGGCTCAGAATGGCCTGTAGCCTCGTATTATGACCTCAGACATAATTTGCAAGCAGAAGCAGTCAGATAAACGAGAACATGCAGCTAGTCCACTTTATTTCTAGGAGTACACATATACTGTACACTGACACTTGTCACCAATGGAATAAATATCATGGTGAATTAACTTAAGAGGAAGACATAAAGCTTATAAAGCAGCTACCATAAACTTTATGGTTGATAGTTGTGTTCCAAGAGCTTGGAACAAACTTGAGAGGCAGGTAACTAACTTCTGAGAAGCAATGACTCAAATCCTACCCAAGCTGCCTACCAGTAACCAGAGTGCCAGCTTTGTGAACAGGGAAAGCAGTCTCTCCAAACGCTTTGGCAAGCGGCAACTGAACTAACGAAGTGCATCCTTCCCTTGAAGTCAAACAAACAAAAATCAAGGAGTAAGCAAAGTTTTTCTGGAACACCTTTGACTGGGCATTAATTCTTGTGTATAAATATAAGCGCATTTGGCCAAAACAGAGCCTGCTCAAGGAAGTGGCAGCTATTTCAGACAGATATGCTATGAAGGAAGAAGGCACCCTAATGGGACAAAACAGAAGCACAGACAAACCTGAACTGGTTCCTGGCATGCACATTCACTTAGTAAGGACCAATACAACTCACAGTCCCTAGGGTTCTCAGTATACACATGCAGATCCTGGAAAGAGCTGGGTTTCACTTGAGTAGCTTAATTAAATACCTTACTCTGAAGCTACTGCTCCTTTTCCCCAGGAACTTTTTCCTGTTACGTTATGTTCCATTCTGTCACGCCTCATGATATAAAAAACAGAAGGCAGGGAACCAAGTTAACTCATTATTCTTGTTTTCTACATGCCTTCAAGGCCTAACCCTAGGACCCCTAAGCCTCAAAACACAACAGCTGCAGTAGTAGCTGCCACAGACTGATTATTCAGTCCTTCTTTCCATTCACAGAAAACTCACCTTTACATATCAGGTACAGATTCTCCCTCTGCTGAGCTTGAATCCAGCACTTTAAGTCTTAACGCTTCACCTTCCTTGCCCAACTGTTCATAATTTGTCATTTCTGAGGCTTGAGGAAGTGAGGGTGCTCAGCATTTCGTATTCTGGGTATACATCCTTTGAAAATCAAAGCCAGACACCACAGACAGCAAAAGCCCAACCTTTTAGAAGAGTTCAGGGCTGTCATTCATGAGTTCTAAGGCCTCCCTGTTGCACCAGGTGATCACCTCTGAAACACCTGATCTATTTAGAGAACACCTGTGTTCTGCAAGGCAAGAACAGAATCCTTCACCCTGCAAAATCTACACCCAGAGGAGAAAGCCTATGAAAACAGAAATAACCAAAAGCAGATAAAACCAGTCCTTATTAAACCTTTCCATCTCTGTCACCAGCTCCCCATGGAAAGAAACAATTCATGTTTCTTTAGTATAAATAAAATGTACAGATTTGTAAGAAAAGTAATTCCACCAAATGTTACAACTTTAGTGTCATCTGTTTAAGGCAGAACTGCCCACTCTATTCCAAATGGAACTTCATTCAGTTATTGGCAGATAAAAAAGAGGAGTTCTAGATGCACAGTGCATTCTTCTGGACATACACACTACGCTGGAAGCACAGCTCTAACTTGAGTCCTTGATTCTAGCAGGGATGTCCATTACCAGCACAAGCTCTGGAGGCAAACCGTGTTACCAAAGCCTACACTGATGCTCCAAACAGCTTCTGAGACTTCTAGGGGGAAAAAAAAAAGCTAAGAGCACTACATTCCTTACAGCGTCATATCCAAGAATTCATCTAATAACCCTATTTAATCAAAATATTAAGGCTTAAATAGCAGTCAGTCTATTAGCATTTTTGAAATACCTTTTTTGAAAGGCTATTTCTTATGTTCTGTATTTAATTTTCCTCTAATGCTGCTACAGCAAGTCTTCCTTCTAAATTGTTTCTCATATAAAAGGTATTCAAACAAGTTTGTTAGATACATTATATATATATATATATATAAATATATTAATCTGATACAGAGATACATTCCCACAATTTCAATTATCCTTGATATTGGCAGCCTTAAATAGCTATTTTTCTTCCCATTCAGATCATCAGAACATTATAAAGTTAGCTCATACTTCAGCTGGGAAAACTAAGACTTGGTGAAGAAAGCAGTCTGAGCATCCATATTGGAAGAGCCATTACAAACACTTAAGTGCAAACAGCCAAGATATGGAAGCACATTTCTTATAATCAGTGGATCTCAGTTTGAAAGAAATCGCCCAGATTTGCTTGGAGACATTAAAACAAAGCAGGAGGAATGGCAATATCACAGATCAGGGAGGAGATGAGCACATTGTGCAGTGCTGTTTACAGATTGAACTATTTGGTATTTGAAAAATGGATCTTAATCATCAAAAAATAGCTCTGGTGAGGGAGGTGTCAAAACATTCACCTGAACAGTGCAGTCAGGTCAGTTTAAAGGTCCCACATCAATAAGCTGACAACTTGCTTAAGACAGGGAATCCACAGCTGGCAGAGCCAGAAGCAATGCACCTGCTGCAGAGGAGTGCAGACCACCTAAGGCTGGGCTGCTTGGCTAAAGCTGGCTTCCACTTCTCCTAGAGTCATCCACTGAACACCAAGTTGCTAAATATTTACACAAGCATTCACTGAAATAGACTGCTCTTCATTTTGCCAGATAACTAATTGAAAGGAGAATGATATTATGAAATACAAAACTAAGTTACAAACTGACAAATTGGTTAGGTTCCAACTATAACCCTAACCTAGATATGCCAGAAACTGTATATTTCAAACAACTGCAGTAATTTTAACACTGATAAGGGGGAGGAGGTATGTGGATTTTGAACACTCAATGGTGAATATCACACAGAATGACTGTCTGGTTCCTCCAATTTTATCTCTAAAAATACACTACTGAGTACATTTGAGTACGTTGATGTAGACAAGCTCAAGCAGTAATCCCAGGTGAACCTCATGAGGTTCAGGAAATCCAAGTGCGATGTCTTGCACCTGGGTTGTGGCAATCTCACTACCAGTACAAACAGGGAAATGTAAGGTTAGAGCATAACCCTGTCAAAAAGAACTTGGGGGTACTGATGGATTGTTAGGTGAACAAGAGCCAGCAGAGTACCCTCTCAGGCCAGAAATCCAGTCATATCTTAGGCTACATCAAGAACGTGGCCAGCAGGGAGAGGGAGGTGATCCTACCCCTCTGCTCTGCACTATGAGACCTCACATGCAGTACTGTGTCCAGATAGAGTCTGCAGTACAGAAGAGACATGAACCTGTAGGACTGTGTCCAGAATAGGGAAACAAAATTGATCCCAGGGATGGACTTTTATGACAGTCTTCTTACTACCTGTGGAGGTACTTGGTGCCATAAGACTGCATGAAAAGACAAAGAGGTGTCTGTGGGCTGACCATATGAAAGTCACATCCCAAATACAAGTAGCTCATTTTAGTAAAAACTCCTTAAGCCCAAGGGGTTATTCCAGACTCAGCTCATGTTGACAGCCTCAAAACAAGAAAACTCTTCACTCCTTTCTCTCCCCTGCAGGAGCCTCAAGTGGTTAGGCTGATGAAGTGGGAGGTGATGAACTACCTAAGCAAGAGCTACCAAACATCCACACAATGATAATTAAGAGGATAATGTATTGTCAGCTCCTTCTCATGCATCCCTCATATCACACCTGGCCACTGACCTTGACACAACCTCAAAATTTGTTATTTCAAGTGCTTGTTTTTGATGTTTCAATTCTTTTAATCTACTGCTGCTAGTAACCATGTATGTAATTTGCTATTTCCACCTGCTATGTCAGTTGATTAATTACAGGCAAACATAAGGCTTATTTTCATGCTGAGAAGGAAAGAAATCCATATAAACTATACTTTGTAATGTTTCCGTTTCAAGCTTCTATCCACCTTACACCTTCAGCCGGTGCTCTGGTTCAAAGCTTATCTTTGCTTTGGCCAAGAGAGAACAACTTTGCAGAAGGATTTTAAACTTCTTGTAATTTTTGGATTTTATGCAAAGATTCATTTTCTTTCCCCATTTCCCTATTACAATCTAACAAAACAAATATTCCAGCAGGCACAGAGGACCATACAGATGGTTACTGAAGTGAATGGACTATCTTTCAAAGGCCAGTTGCAAAGTGACACCATCACTTTGTCATACCAGCTTCCCACTTAAAGCAAAGTTGGAAATTCTTAGTAAAGGAGCCTTCTGCAGATGGCAACATTTGCACATGATGTATATCACCTTTAGGGAACCTGAGAGGTTATACAGTGTTCACTGTTATCCCTGGCACTGCCATCCATCACATTATCAGCAAAGTGAGAAAGTTCAGAAGTATCCTTCCTTGGGGGTGTATCAGTGAAACTCTGTACTCAGCCAAGGAATAAGTTGAGCTTCCTCACACTTCCCTAGGCCAACCAAGGGATCATTGGGACAAGCCCTGAAAGCAGAAGCAGCATTACCCCTGCCTGTAAGGGGGAGGCTTCATCACAGTCTTATTTAAAAGACAAGCTATGTCTGTAGAGCCTCACCTACCTTCCAATAAACCCATCCTTAGAAGGGCAAGGCACATCCCTTATTTGATAACCCCTATACTGATTCTTTAATTAAAATAACCCAAGAAGCTGGGCAAGAGCTATTTTCTGACTCCGGGACTTAAGTGCTATTCAGAGCTCACAGGAAATCCTGAAGCAATGGGATGTTTGGGATTCAGCTGCAATTCATCCAGAACCTCTTGAGTGAAAAAAGCAAGCTGGAGTGTCCAAAAATGTTAGTAGAAGGGATCCAACGTAGTACAATTCAATGGAAACACAGAAGAAGAAAACCTTCATGAAGTTGGTAGTGCAACAAATCCCATCATACAGCTAGCACTGTAATAAGTAATCAATAAGGCTACACACTGCTGTGTGGCATTATAAATAAGTGAAGTCAGAAGGATTGAGCTGAATGTATGTTGAAAACGGGGAATGAAGAAAATATGAATCGTATGCTTACAGGTAATGCAGGTGATGGAAGAAGCCTTAAAAGGAAGAAGAGGCCATCAACAAGTACTATAAGAGGAAATGCAACATGATGAAGAACAAGATCAAGCAGACCTGCAGCAGAATGATCTTACAAGGTCCAACTTCAGCAGTGAAATCAATTGTTCACCCATTATGAAATTTCTTTTCCCCTTTTCTGCATTTCACACAGCTACAAGTTCATTTCTACCTCTGAGCAGTTCCACACGTTGCAGCCATGGAAACAACAAATATCACTCCACCATTACAGCACTACAAACCAGTAGTCTGGCTGCACACCTCCTACCTTTCATGACTGCAACTATGCCCAAGTATCTCAAGTGAAATTTTCCAATTTATTGAATCTGAATTCATTAATCCCATGCAACCTGCAGTGGAATGCATCACACCTTGACAAGCAAATTATAGCCCAATGTATCACTTTAAATGCTTACACCTGCTGTCAAACAGCTTGTGTGTATAACACACCACATGCTCAAAGGATGACTCTTAGGAACTTACAGTGTCTTTATGGTCAGCATTACAGCAAGGAGCAGGGAGAGCCATTAAAGAACACCACAGTGATGTGGTTACATGAACTATTGCTTTGTGCTATTGCTGTATCAGCATCATATCCCCCCTGAGAGGTCAGAGAAGTAAGGTCACATCTGCCTCTATAGAGCATGCTCTTATATCAGATGCCCTCACTGAAAAACCACCATTTTCTACATACACAAAACAGGTACAGTTTTGTGGTAAAGAGATGGATACCTCCATAAAATTTTTTTCCACAGTCATCTTCCTAGCTAAAAGAAAAAGTTGGCAGTGCGTTTGTTGTACACAACAGCCCCTATAAGCAAGCCAAAAGCTGTAAGGACACATGCCTGCAGATATAACACAGTCAGACCCACAAACTACCTGCAGTATGGAAAAAGTCTTCTGTCGGTCAGTAGGCTCTCTGTTCCACTACCAAGTCCAGCCACTCCTGACACTGCCCACCTATACAACTAGTTTAAATGTGATCTTACAACTAGAGAACAGAAAATAGAATGTCCCTAACTGCACCATGGCCAGCACACAGAATAGACACGCTAAAAAGCCAGATAAACTCCCCTTACTCCCAAATAAGCAGCCAGCCTTAACCCAACTGAATTTACCCCTCAGTTAGCCCTCAGGTAATGACCTCTTGTTCTAACAGAGCGCAATCTCTTCCACCTCCTTGTTCTTCCCTCCCTCCTCCCGCTCAGCCCATGCAGTAAAAAAAAAATAATAATCTTTCTGTTCCTCCTGTGAGCATGTGTTTATCTCTTTATTTTTAAATGTTATGGCTTCCCAACATCTGTCTGTGTGGCGTAATCTTACTGATGAAATATTTCATGTTTTCCTTGAGCCCTTGTCAATATGTCTCTGTGTTATCAGCTTAGCAGATGGAGACGCAGAAGGAATAACCTCAGCTTACCTGGGTGATTTCTTGGTAAGTATATACTTACTGTACTCTGGGACAGGAATCACAGCAATTTCAGTAATGCAGCGTGATTTCTCTCTGTAGCAGACTATATTCTCTCCTTGTATGTCAAGTATGCTTATTTCTCCATAATCTTCCCCTTGGATTCTCTAAGTTCTCACTGAACAGCAACATTTCCAACCTCATTTGATACAAGTTGAAAAAAAACTCAGGGCAACACCAAGGCCACTGGGAAAGCCAGTGGCATAGTGAGGAAAGAAAGCCTGTTTTCCCATACTACATCATACTGTTACTTTAAATACACATTGTCCTTAGCCAGACAACTACTGTAATACCCCCTTTCACTAGGGAAACTGACTGGCACTCTCTTGTTGCTCCATTAGATCACCCACTAAACAAGCTGCATCATCTGGAACAACAGTAGCGCTGTGACAAGACCAATCTACTCTATTAAACACTGTTGCCTTAGTTTAAAATCCACAACCCCTTTATATCCAGGGTACGAACCCTATGAGGAACCTAGATGAGATTTCAGAGATACCTGAACAGTCTTCCAGAGATGATGTAGACCTCATCCCCTAATCAACTTAGAGACAGATTTTAAATCTAAGTGTGTGTGGGGGGGTGTGGACTCTGTATTTCCATCATATACATCAAATATCTTTTCCTTCTGAAGTTCAAAACCTCACACCTGATATTGCCTGACTATTTTCATTCCCTGGTCATCCTTTTCTTCTGCTACATGTTAACTTATCCAAATTGCCTCTGATTTCCAGCCTGCCATGAAACCATACAACACACAGTCCCTGTGTTGAAGCTCAGTGGAACAATCTAACACTGGAGAACTTGGTTAGTGCTCTACAACTGATGTTCCAAACCAGGACTTCCTGCCTCATGCATTAAATGTGCAAAAGTATCTTTCCACTCAGGTAAAGATGGTTAATTACTTGGATATTTACCGATGACCTGAAACAAAAAGGAAGTGCAGGAAATTCCTCCTTTGCATTTTAGAGGATGATATGCTGGTTGGTTAATTAGGCAGGCTTGCATGTTAAATTTTCCTCACACACATCTGAGAAATCTCAGCTTAAATACTCAAACAACTCCTTGCAAGCCATACTTAAAATTCTTCAGCTGTTACTAGGAAACAATTTCACAAACCCAGAGGCAGATCTTCTCAGAGACAAAAATCGCTCTCCATTCTGTCAGCAATCACAAAACATCAATAACAACCACACAAAACACCAAATCTTCACCTTCCCACCTTCATACTCACAGGGTTCCTCTATTCCCAATTCAAAGTAAAAACTCCCAGTGTTCACACAGAGGTTTTACGCAAAGAAGCCTCCTTAAGACTTCTTATTGTTAATGAGTTCAGTCTCCAGAGGCCCTTTGGATCTTGCAGCAATTCTCCAATGCAACACTTGACCCTGACTACAGATAGCATCAGAATCCCTATATTTGACAAGAAAAGGAGCCAAGAATAACTATCCTTTCTTTACCATTTCTCCCCTACTATGGCACTGAATAACTGCTCTGCCCCCAGAGAAAAATGAAAAAGCATGCAATAATCTCTAAAAAAAAAAATAATTCTGATCGTTACTGAATGATTGGGAAGATGGTTCACAGCCCTAGGCAAAATCTATGGCCATTAAGGCTCTCGGTCACCTGAAGAGGCTTTGGCCAAGTCACCATCTAAGCAGTCATAAAGGACGATTCCTTGTTTTTAACTTGCATTCATAACAGCAATAAAATATACATGGAATAGAGAAGGTATACTTAGCAGGTGTAACAACAACCTGCACCCACCAATTGCCTTTATCCTACATCCTCCTTATGCCATGCCTGCAAGCAAAGGGAGATCAAAGCAGGAGCAAATGCTAATGGCAAAGTAGCCATAGCATTGCCTGGGAGACACTTCTCTTTTAGAAGGGCTCTTTGGTAGCGCTGCTAGAGTTACAGGATCTGTAGAATACGCGAGAATTGAGCCCAATCTATTGAATAGCTCAGCCTAACACATTAGAGAATTATTACTGAACTGAATGGTTTGCTGTTTGGGGCAGGGGGGGAGGTGTTTTTTTTTTTTTATTATTTATTTGGTTTATAATCCTATCTGAATAAAGGTAAACACATAGGGATTATAAATGAAATAAATCTGAAGCAGAATAGAATGGGGGTGGTAGAAAAAAAATCTCAAGAGGGTCAGGAGATAATGAAGATTATACCTCAATATTGGGATTATGATGTTAGTTCTTTATTTCAATAAAACTGGATAGAGATCTTTTATATCAGGGACAGAGCTTAGCTGTAAGGACAAAGTAATCTTCTGGGAATTATGCATACAGGCTCGACATCATTTTTATTGGATGGCTGATGAACTGGAAAACTCCAGGATAGCCTGGTTTTAATTTGTAATCTTAATTTTCATATAAATCGGTACAGTTGGAGGAAGGGGGGCAGATGTAGAGGGAATCTGATGCTGTGCTAATATTGCAGCATTAAGACAGCACATGCATTAAGGCTACAACTGTAACTCATCTAGTATCTGATCCTGTCTTTTTGTCTATCCATCTGTCTCCCATCTTTGCATCAATCTATTGTTTCCAAAAACCCCTCAACCACCCCAGAGCAGAAAGGAGAATTTTAGCGTAGTACTGTATCCGCCGAGAACCATCTACAAACATCAAGCTACTCATCAGGATGCGGCTGTATGAAAAACAGACCGAGTCCTGTGTTTTATGATCAACTTTATCTTGACCTCTTGTGTTGACACAAGAATCATCTGCACGTGATTTTAAGAACAGGGTCACACAAACATAAGTCCTACCTAAACCTTATTTTGGCACCTGGGCAGTGCAGTTACACCAGTGAAAAAGAATCTGACTCCCACACATAGTATTTAGCCTGATTTCATTCACTAATTCACTAAAAGTCATGCCAACTCTGCTTTTGTCCTATAGAGCTTCTTACTGTTATCTCTACCACCCCCCTTTTGGGGTGGGGGAAGGAGTTTTATGTTTTGCACACAGATGCAAGATGGAATTGAGCAGTGCCTTGATGACAGAAGAGCATACTGGGCCTTCAGAATGGTTTTGTCACATGGGATTCGTGTGCATGAAGAACAGCAAAGCGTTATTTAAATAAGCAACAGTCCCAAATTGTACAATCAACAGATGTGAGTGATTACTCCTAGTTGACATATTTTATCAGTAATTCTCTCCTGAATAAGAAGAGGATAGAAAGAGCCATGCTCGTGCTGTCCTTCATGATCAGTAACAGAATATGCAGTGTTGATAGAACAGCTGCTTTCATAAAGGCGCAATGATGGAAGAAGCTCCCAGAATTCCTTCACAACAAGATTTCCATGGGGAAAATTGAAATGCCAAAGAGATATATATTTACCTATGTGAATGTCCTGCAATCCTAGCCTTTAAAACATGAACTATCATATTGGTGGTGAGAGGGTGAAGGAAAAAAAAAAAAAAAAAGCAAACTTTTCATTCCGTTTTCAAAATATACAGCTATTGTAAAACACAGAATGGGCAAAGCTTTATTATTTTTTCTTTTAATCTGTCTGGTACCAAACTGGCTAAAGAGAATGACAGAAAAGAATCTGATCCTCTCAAGTGTAAATTTATTCTATTTGCCTGACATGCTTTAAATCCACACCTACTGCTTTTGTTTCAGAGAAGGCTTTGCAGCTGGCTGACAGAAACGCTGCACAAACTTAAGAAAAAAAAAAGCTTATTTTTTCCCCTGTTTATCTGCCCTTCCATCCCAATCACATCCACTGTCCCCAGTTCTTTCCTCACTTCAGCCCTCCACTCTAGGACAGCCAACAGGTCACTGGGAGGACCGAACATGAGCAGCATTCACAGCAGCACAGTGAATCATCAGTAAACCTGGACAGACAACTGAAAAACATGTCAGATCATAGCTCTTTATCCTCTATTTTGATAAACTGCCATGCAGTGACATCTTATTTTGGACTTTCAAAGAGCCTCCAAGTTCCCAACAAGACCGTCCAGGAGAATTAAGCAGTCGTGCACAGATATTTTGGCTGCAAGTTAAGCAGAGGAGAGAAGGGAGGGGCTGGGGAGAGATTAGGATCAAATGGTCAATTAATATAATGGCAGAAGATTAACAAGGAGGTGCCCCAAGATGCTAAAACCAAGGTTATCTACAGTTGTTAGTCATGGTTTAGAAAAGAAGCTGAGAAATGAGGTGATGACCTGTGCAGATAATACCAAGTCATTTGGATTAGTAAGATCTAGATAAGACTAAGGAATATAGAAAAAGATAAATAAGAGATGGAAAAAAATCAGCAATAAAAAAAGAAAGGTAACGAGCATTGGAACAAATAATGGGAACAGTCCCATGCCAAGTTCTAAGCAGAGATTGCTGCAAATGTGAAAAGCCAGTCTGCTATTTTGGAGAGCCAGATAAAACACTTGCCATTGCAAGAAGCAATCTTAGCAGTGCAGATAAAAAAAAAAACAACAAAAAAAATCAACAAAGTATACTTAAAGTACTAAGGTATGGAAGCCCTGCAATAGTGTGGTTCCGCATATGAACACTGCAAACATCACAGGTTTGCTGCAAAGGGCTTGGATTGCCTTTTTCCCCATAGTTACAGACAGTCAAATTATGTGCAAGAATGCACATAAATGAATATTAATGCACATCAAGCCCCCTTGAAATAAACTGAGAGCTGCACAGTTCCCTCTAAAGCTGCAAGACTTCAGAGCATGTATGTACAGTACTTTGTAAATATGGAAGTCTTCTCCTTGGCCAATTCTTCCAAGGATTTCAACCATTTGGAAAACACAAAAACCAAGACGGCTGAAAACCAGCAAAGAAAGACACCTGGACAGGAAAAACAGTTGAATGCAGGCAGAGAAGCCACAGTCATGCCTCACAAACACTAAAAGCTCATTATTTTGTCTGATTAAGCTCAGTGAAGTTTCCATGTAAGAATGAGACACACTGTGGACACGAAGTCTGTACCACAAAACTCTCACTTATCACATCAGCTAATTTTTACCTTTTTTGCTAGCCAGCCAACTGCACCAACTACAACACACTGAAAGGAGATACATGAGCAACGAGGCCACTTTTTACAGGCATGAACAAACCTCATCTCTATACTTGCTTTCAAGCAGACTATCACTATAGATAGAGGATGGACTCATTTTCTTTACAGTACTTCCAGTGCAATATTAGGCAAAAAGCTTGATCAATTCTGTGTTCCCGTGATCAAGCAAGGATAACATCCTGTTTTAAGTCTCTGCTTGCATTTCTGCCAACACTGTCCTTCTTGTTGTTTCTGTAGAGTTCAGATCATGGTACAGAGCCTTCTACAGACTTGATTAGACTTAAGCAGTGTTTCAAGTCATCAGTGACTAAGAAATTACAAATGAACACTTCTCTTGCCAAATCTATGACACTGCATGATTTGCTACCTACGGTTAATAGCATACCATGAATATGGTTACCTCAAAGGTTTAATCTCTTCTTCTAGCTACTATAGCCTTCTGCCATGGAATCATAAGCTACCACATCGTCTCACTTACAAAACCAGTCCAAATTACAGAGCCCCACTAGCTGTCTCTTCCTGGTATTATTTCCTGTTAAGTTCCCATCAAGAGCAAGTAGAAGCAACTAAAAGCTCCTTTGGGTTCCAGCTGTCATCTTCTCTCCTTATGCCATCCTTTCTTGCAGTTCAGCCTTGTTCGTTCCAAATGCGCTTAGTTAAAAGCTTTTCTTTTGGCTCTCAAGGCAAAGACTTGAGTACTAAGTAGCTTTCCCACTGTTCCTTCCTAATCTTCCTATTTATCAACCTGGAGATTCCTCAGCTTTGCTAATCTTTCCTGAGAGCACATAATACTGATAGTGATTTCCTAAGCAAGACAGCTAAACTGCTTCATTATTACCATTTGGAAATTCTGGCCTTATTTTGCACACAGAGCCTCCAATACTGCCAGGACTACACCATTCGATACCATCGCACAGCTGCAAGATGCCCATCAGTTTCCATTCTGTTCTCACATACTTCATGGGATCTTTTCCCCACAACATGGAAAAACTCCTTCCAATTTCCCTTGGCAGTTGGACTAAGTGATTTAGTGGTCTTTTCCAACTTCAGTGATTCTATGATTCAGCTTTCACAAGAAGACAACTTAATGTGTGGTTGACAGCACTATCCAATGCCTTTGAGATGTATGTCATTAAGGGAAAGCTGTATACCAGTTCCAATCTTCTCAAAGAGCCAGCCACCACATATTTCAACTTTCTTACAGCTAAGCAATGGTTTGACTTCGAAGGCAGGGCTGCCCTTTGTTCTGGTTACAAAGAAGTCCACTCTGAACAAGACTGGATCTCTCATTGGTCTTAAACTACATCTATCTGCACTACTGCTTCTCTTCCTACTCAGAGATGGGAAAAAGAATTAATAATGACTTCAGATAAAGATTAAGAAAAAGTTGACTTTTTCTTACATATGTGTAAAGACGTAAATGTGGTTGTCCAAATATCTCTGTGCTAGGTTGAAGACAACTTTCTGTTCAACACGGACACTTAAGTTCTTACAAATATCTTAAAACATACATATATCAGATCATATGTAGATACTGCACATCATATTTGTGTTCTTGAAGTACTCCTTCTACCTAAGTGCCTTCCAAGCTACAATCTCAACTGTCCTGCGAGGCAGGCAGGCAGCCAACCTCACACACCCTGACCCCCCAAAGAACTTTTCAGTGGTATCCAATAGGGCCCCTCCTCACATCTGCCCTTTACCGTATGGTTTAAGAGATGAATTTCCTGAATTCCTGCATAAAAGTGAAATAAAATGAACTGGCCTGTAAGAACTCAGCTCTTTTTGGTACTGCTGAATGTGATGAAGCTCAGACCTTTACCAAGAGTTTTCTACTCCATACTGGATACAGTAAAGCTCAAGGCAGCTCCCAACACCTCAATGAAACTACATTTATGTGTTGATTCAGTATTGCTGCCTTATGATATTCAAAGAGAATCAGTAAGAATCTGTTTACTATCAATCAGTTTAAAAGGAAACATTCTTAGTGAATAGAATTTGTGTGCTATGAATCAGAAATAATAATAAATACATCTTGTATTTCTCAATTTCTCTGCTCTGTTAGGATACATTCTTCCAAGCAAGGAGAGGCACACACAGCTAGACGACTTTAAACACCCATTCAATCTCCATACAGTATCTTTTTAATCAAGAATCACAGGTTAATCCTAGATTTCAAAATATAATAATCATAGAACATCTTATAAACTACAGTCATTCCAGAACTGGACATGAAAATATCTAATCCTGTAAAACTACAGAGATTTCTGATCAAAGTATAGCAGGTAAATCAAACCTGAAATGAAAGGATTAGAAAAGGTTACTGTAATATTCTTTTCTGTTAAGTAAGATAGAAGCAGATTTCTCTGAACCTTGCTCTGTAATTCCCATCTGGAAAAGCAGCATTGGAGGAATGAATAGGTTTGAAGAATATCTTTTTATGACATCTGTAAAGTAAAATACAGCAATCAGAGATCATCATAATCCTTCATCCAGCTGCAGGTACTTCACTGGCTACCACAGTAGTACTGATCAAAAAACAATACTTGGGATAGCTGAACTGATTTAGTAAAGTTGTGCTCTTCCTTCAAACATCACTAATGCACATCGCTTCACACTGACATCATCACCCAAGGCACTTTGTGGACCAGTACCAGAATATTAACGGGTTGCTGCTCCGAAATGCCCAAAGGCACAACACTTTATCTTTTACCATGGGAAGGGATGCTTATTTAGGAAACACTGACATGAAACAAACTAATTTTGTTAGCTCCCACTGTAAGGAGATCCTTGAGAACACGTCCAGGATAAAAGCTAGAAAGCCACCTACCTACCTTTAAGGCATCATAAGAGTAGAAATTCTTAAGGTTTTCTTCTTTCAGAAGATGAATAGTCCTTTCCACCAAAGCTAAAATAACACCTTTTGGTCCCTTCATCAGGATCTGGAGCATCCAGCTTTGCTTCATCCATATTTTCACTCCATCACACTCCAGAAAGTGTGAAATACTCATATTATACTCATAAATGCCTCTATATCCCACTACCATTTCAGCATGTCCTTTAAGTCTCTGTATGTCAATCAAGACATTAGCTGATGCCACTCAAAACTATGTTCTAACATCTATACTTTTACTTCTGTATTCAGCAACTACTTCCAAATTTTGCCAGTACCCCATGTTTCAACAGGACAGCTCTCCCTTAAAGCCACAAAACAATACCAACCTTCTCACAACATAACAACTATTGTTCTGGCACCCAAACTTACTCCTGAAACCAATCAAAGAAAGAAATGCCTCTACAGAATTTTATCACATAATTTTTGCCTTATCTGTAATTACTTCTCTGCTTTCCCTCATTTCTGGGTGTGTGCAGAAGAATTTACCCACACAGCCCATGAGAATGACCCAATGTGCTAAGAAAAAGAAAAGTAGCCTACTGCTCTGTTGTCAAGTAAACATGAGCCCCCTCTTCAGCTGCCTGTTGGAAAGATTTTCATCCACGCTAATGTTTCTAAACTTCCACACTACAGTCTTAAAACTGGTGGAATTCATTCTGCTCCAAGAACAACCCAAGAATTTTTAAACATGGAAATATTCTTCATTTCTAAGTTTGCACACGATTAAACACACAACCATCATATTGAAAGATAAACAGTCAAAGAAAAATTAAGATGTACATAAACTGGAATTTCTAAAGGTTCAATTGCAATATCCAACACAGCAACAGATCAGTGTTGCGCTATCAACAGGGATGAGCATATTCACCAACTTCAACACAGCTATGCAAATCCCAGGGTTGCCACAATGGTTGATCCACTGGAAGTATCACAATGCTTGTCATTGTTCCTCCCTCTCTCCCACAAGCTCAGCTTCCTCAAATCACATAACTGAAACTGAACATTTCTGCCATATATATATGTATATATATATGGCAGAAATGTAAGTTATATATAAGTATATATATATATATATAAACATTTAACATTTCCAGATGTCCAAAGTTCAGGCAAGGGCTACCCAAAATCAACTTTTAAATTCTTCTAATGCAAACATTTTTAAACAATAATGATGTTTAAGGAATCATTTATAGTTGCACATAAAGTTACAAGAAGGATATATAACACCATGTCATTCTTGCATAGAAATTGCTGGAAATAACCAAGTTGCTAGATTTTGACTAAACAAGTCCTGAGAGACAGAGATGCATAGAACTGGCTTGGAAAAGTTGCACAGACTTCTTGTCAGGGGAAAGAAGGGCACCTTTTAAAGCCATGTCTCAAGTCATCTCTGAGCAGCAAAACCTAAACTATTGTACATTTATTCTATGCTCAGCCACTGAAGTCAGTGACAGAATTCAATGTAGGAAATTTAAGGTAAAAATGGCTTCATACTAGCAAGACAGCTGCTGCTAAGAAATTGCAAGTGCTCCAGTGGTATTTGGAAAGACCTCACCAGTTACCATCCAAGTCCTTTCAACAAATGTTAAGCTTCACACACGAACACCTGTTGAAGCGCAGGGGAGTTCTAACCTTACGTAATTCAACTTCTGACATCATCTTCACCAACAAGAGCCGACTGAACAGCTGTGAAGCATAGCCCACTTGAGCACAAACAGCTGTATTCTGGCAATGGTCACAACACCAACCTGTTTGTATTATTCATGCCCTCCAGAGCTTAACAGTTGCTGATTTGCAGTAGTTGCTGGACAGAAGTCATGTCACATGATTTACACTGGTAAAAAATCTTTACTAACTCATGCCTCATAAATTTGATCACTTAATAATTTAGCGTTAAATTTCTTATTCTAATGAAAAGAGTTAACGTGATTATTATTAATGCCATTTTAGTTGATTTAAAGTTATGTCATTATGCTAAAACATTCTATTTAATTTTTAATATTCCAACTCAAAATTAATCTTTCAAGTCCTCAGTTTCAGCCATACTATTACACAGTGCTGTAGCACCTATCACAAGCAAATTCTCTACAATGCCCTTGATAATGGAGATTCCTAAAGGCCACACATCTCAGTACACAGACCACATGTTACAATGCTCTTCAGATAAACATATGGAACTCCTCACACGAAACTACAAGCTAGCCCTTAATTCTAAAGAGGAAAACAGTTAAAATACATAACGGACACTCAGGAACATCAAATCTGCAGTATTTGGAGAAGGAACAGAATACCTCTCAAGTTCTGTACTTGCTTTTACCATTACAGGAAAACAAATAAACCCATGTTTGCTTCTTCCCTTGCATGTGGATTTGCATAGCCACTTAGCGCTTGAAAACAAGCTAGATAAGCTTTTTTTCCCCTTTGAACAAGCAGGTGACACAGTCCCTGTCTATCATAGCTTATCCAGAACTGTCACATCCTGCCACTGCATGTGTCTTCCCATTTACTTTTCTTTGCTGGTCCTACAAGAAACTCAAGCACAACCAAATCAACATTTTCACCTCAGCTGTGGGCAAGCCCCTGAAATCCAGACATACTCACTCTGCTGAGGCATCTGGTGGACATACAGTTTAACCAGAACAAGCTGGATAGGAGCTACAGCATTCCATCATGCCTTAGTCTTGACTTACAGAGCTCCAAAAGACCCACCAATTCAAGGCTGCTCAGGAATCAAGTCACCTGTGGATTGACAGAGAAATACAAAGTGTCTCATTCCTCTTTACAGAGGAAGCAGAAAATTTCGTCTACTTTTTCCAAAAGAGGAAGCAAGCAAACAAGCAAACGCAGGTATGAGCTCATGTACTTCACCTCTTGTTCTTCACAGCTCAGTACTAATCATCAGTCCATAATGCAGTGCAGAATTGCCAGCCCCATTCTGATGATGTAGTTATTTCCAATTGGCACTTGGGAGCAGTGAAGATGGGAGGCATTACTCATCGCCAAGAGTACAGATGTTTCTAATTGCTTTCCATTACCAAGAATAACAGCTGTTTACATCTATCAGCAAATAATTCACAAGAGCTCCAGACTATTAAGATAACACACCCCACCTGGTCACCATCACAAGTTGTCAAGGCCAAGGTAGTGGCTGCCAGAATCCCCTTCTGCATCTCTGTTCATCAAATGACAGCATGTGTCACCTTCAGATATCCTTATGCTACCCCACAAGCCCTGGCTTTTTTGTGGCCTAACAGATCAAACGGACATATGGATTCTTCATGGCTTTGCAGTAAACGTTTCATGGTTATACCACAGCCAAGGGCAAGTGACAAAAGGAGCAAGGGACTAGCAAATAACCCTGTGAAAAAGAAAATCCTCACTTAATAAACTAGTTAGCAAACAAGCATGTCCTCTCTGCTCAGCAGCCACACACAGAATAATCTTTAAGACACACAAAGTAGCTGATGAGATGATTAATTCTTCCATCTCTCTTGTGCTTGGCACAGAGATCAAGTAACAAGCCTGCAGAGAAAAAGGCAGCAAGGAACTGAGCTGTTCTCTTCACTGAATCAAATTACTTTTTCTAAGGCTGGTGCAGGCACAGGTTGGTGCAAGCAGCCACTGACTCTCACTTCCCCCATGTCAACTACTCCAGACTGGCAGTGCTGCAGCAGCGTGGCTGTCCTGTTAGCAGCACTTTGCAGCTTAGGGTCCAGGTCTGTGGCAAGGGCTCCTCACCACTTAGGAGGTACAAACAGATAAGCAGCCAATTAAAAATTAATAATCAGCAAACAGACTGCATAACACCCTACAAAATGACTGATATCTAACAAGTTCATTCGTATTAACCATTTCCTGACAATTAAAGCTGCATATTTATTTCCCTTACTGTGATCTACGTGTTCACTTGCCTGTAAACAGGAAAACTGGCGACACAGATTTGAACAGATTACTGTCCTAGAGTCTGAGCCAATTTGACTGGCTTAATGAGATAAAGAGAGAGACAAAGAAAAGTGAGGTCTCCATCAATTATTACAGTATGTGTGTAAAGCCTTCCTCCATCCATTCTGTAGTTAATTGCTTCTGATGTGTAATATCTCCTTAACCGACTTTCTACAAACATGCACGTACCCTCACGCACAGAAATACACCTCTTCCCTCTTCATGCCAGTTACATCAAAAAGCATAAACAAAACACAGAACAACAACTGTCCCACTCTTCTCTTAAAGTTTATGCATTTGAACAAAAGGGTTCCCACTGGGAACAAACAGGAGGATCTGTCTCGGGGCTCTCAGAAAGCAGCTAAGAAACCCAAAGTAAAAGGAATGCACGGTGCAGAAAAGGGAAGAAAATCAGAAAACAGAGTTTACAGGCTGTCAACATACACCTCCACAAAAGAAGGGTTAGCTCTCCCTCTTTGGTTAGTCCATTGACATCAAGGCCCCTATTCAGCAACTCTTTAGCAAACTCCTTTATATGCAGTGATCCTAAGCAAGAATTTATTAGAATTCCTCCCTAATTTTCCTATCACCCAGACTTGTCTAGCTATTGTTGTTCTCATCATCATTTCCACTATTTCAGGGCAGTGCCTCCTGCCCAGGGATCCCTGCCAACAAGAGCAGAATGCCATTATGAGAGGAGGCTGCTGTGAGCTGCTACCATCACAGGGAATTTATCACTGCGAGCCATGATCATAATGGACTCCTTCACCAAATGACTTTGGATGCGCAGGGCTTTGGCAGCAGGTCTGCCATCCTCACACAATTATTAAACCGAATGCCTATGTAATAGGAACAGGGGACAGGGACATCACATCAGTGCAGGCGGTCTCTCAGAAGCCCTGCATACAGAAGCAGAAGAATTCACTCCAAGAGTCCAGACTGCTCGACAGGCGGGCAGAAAAAAAAAATGAAACTCCAGAGCTTTGCTAACTCCAGCAACTCGGGTGGGATGCTAATATTGAGTGATTTTGGCTAGGAGAATGAGCTTGGCCAGGCAAAAGAATAAAAGTCAAGATTGAGAAGCCACAGCATTATTTGCAAACCTCTGATGTCCCAACTTTATACTGTCTCCCCTATCAATATACAAACTCAATTGTTAAGCACACAGGAACTTCTGTAAGAACTTGTTTCCCAATCAGACAACTAGGTAGCTGATTTTCCAAAACATAACGGCATCTGAAAAGTTTCAGTACTCAAAGAGAGGCTTTTTCCTATGGCCGGTCTTATAACCATTCTGTGCCAGGATACAAGAGAAAGCCTCGTATTTGGTGCAAGCAGAACTAAGCCCACCACAAACCCTGTTAATCAATTACTGAATATATACGCAGGATCACAAAGGGTATGGAATACAATGGCTGGTCACTGCCTGATCTCTGTGCTCCCCTGGGAACTGCTGCCAGTCAGTGATCAGATTAGCTTTTTCACTTGCCATTATCCACGCAGCATGTTCTGTGTGCCTTGCCTTCAGCTCTCTCTGCTTCTCATTTGTTTGTTTCTGTATAAAAATATATATTTCTATTATTATGCATTTGTCTCCCTATCTTTCAGTTTCCACTGTACCTCTCCACTCTGCTCCAACCCTTGTCAAAACGCTCCATTTCCACCTGAAAGGAACCACCAGTGTTCTCAGGACCTCCAGTCAGCAATGAAGACTCAAATCCTCAGTGCTGAGTCTTCATGCTAGCTACTATTTCACTGCATACATCAGCTTCTAGAATGATGGGACCATCAATTCCAACTGGCATTTTAAAAATCACCAAATTAACCAATCTCCTGGTTTTGGTTTCTTAAAAGCTTTGAAAACCTGAAGATTAAAGAACCCTAAAAAAAAAAATAAAAAAAAAATAAAAAAAAAGCTACATTTTACATTTTTTTCCCAGCCCTTAATAACCAGCCTAAGCACTTCCACAGTGTTGGGCTCCTAGTTTTGCATGCTTGTGGCTGCCACCTACTGCAAGTGCTGGGAAAGCAGAATGCTGAGAGTACAGGTGTTTAAGGACAAAATCCAGCAACTAGGAATCTTGCGGAGGAGTTCACCTGAGACTAATGCTTCTGTAGGCTTCTTTGCCTTCTCTGCTGAAAGCCAAAATGCACTGGTAACAGGAGCTACACAAGTCAGTCAAAGCCTCCATCTATCTATAAGGAAATATTAATTTACCCTTATGTTTTTTGACTTGAGCACACAATGCTATTGTTGATGTGTGGAAGATGGATAGATAAACCTAAAACACTGAGTCCTGAAAGATGCCAGCACAACCTGAAACCATTAATCTTCCTGAAGTGAATACACTCTAATAGCGTGCCCAGGCATATGCCATTCATCAAATCACACCCATCCATCACACTGCACCAGACACAGTTTGGCAGAGCTGCCATGATTAGTGGATGACAATGCCCCTCTAAAGCTGTGCAAGGTAGCTTCTCTAGGGAATTATTTATGACTGGCTTGAAAAAGAAGTGCTGAAACCTCTTCTAACCACCATTGATTTTTTATAAAGACATCAGGAAGAAAATATCCTTCTTAATATCCTGCTTGCTTATTTTGTCAAAAATTGAAGTAGGCCATTTGTGGTGAGTTTTATTATCCATTTTTCTTTTTCAGAACGGAGTACCCCAGGGAGATGCCACCAGGACAAATGGTTGCGCTTTCAGGTAGAAATTGCAGTTATCGTGGCACCCAAATCAACATTCCTATGGCAAAAAAGCTCCTGTCACAACAGGCACTCAACACAGCGCACAGAACATAAAAGCTCCTGATAAAAGACATACAGCTGCAGATAAAAAGAAGAAAAAGGGGAAGGGATAGGAAACACGGCACTGTTTCTGCCTATTGAAACAACTCCCTTTAAGAAGGAAAGCAAATGCTGGCCTCCAAGCAAGATTTCCATAGTATCAAGTGCACCTCATATCCAAGAAATTAACATGGCTCATTGCAAGTATAACAGCAATGATAGATCATCATACAACTCATTTGGCTACCGCTTATTACAGAGTTCCAAACACCGAAGCTGCTGCTGCATGTTCCAGTAGCACCTCATGAGTTCTGTGTACAAAAGTGAATGTGAAAATAGCTAATAACCAGCACAACACTCGGAACAGAATGGATCCCATACAGACTTCATTACAATCTAAAAATGATTCCACGACACAGCAGGTAGACTGAACTCAGTAACAAGAAATCTTCCTGTACTATGAAGAGAAGCCACTGAAGTACTGCATTGTCTGAAGTGATTTCAGTTGCATTTCACATTCTTCCTGGATATCTCATCCTCTTGGGCGAGATCTACCAGGGAAAATCTTTTCCATTTTAAAGCAATTCAAGATCAAAGTGAAGAGTAACACCATTTCATGCTACACACCAAGCTGACTCGTAAATCCTCACTCAAAATATTACTGACATATGAGAAGCCCCACGCTGTCCTGAGAGGCCTTTCTGCCCTCTGCACCACCAAGAACATCCTACACCAAAGCAAAGCACCTTCCATCCTTGCCAGCATGGCCTTCCAATACAGTAGGTCCTTTCAGGATTCTTTTATCCACTGACAAGTCTATTTTTTCCACAGACCTTCTATCCATTTTAAATAGGAAGAAAGATCTCAAAGTAATACACCTGAGCTTACCAGCAGCTTGCCCTTGAGCAAACTACCCATCCGATCTCAAATGGTCCTTACCTCTTTCCTCATGAATTATCTAGTCCTGGACATGGCCAGAGACAACTAACAGGGCAACAGAGGACCAGTCGGAATAAAAGAAACAGAGCTGGCATTACGTCTATTTCAGGTTTTAAATGGAGTCTGTCTTTCCTTTGTAAAGATAACAGCTTTGTAAGGTCATGGCTTTAAGCTGTGCCATGGGAAGTTCCGGTTGGATATTAGGAAAAAATTATTCTTAGAGAAAGCAGTGAGGCATCAGCACAGGCTGGCCAGAGAGGTGTGGGAGTCACTGTCTCTGAAGGTGTTCAAGATCTATGCAGATGTGGCACATAGGGACATGGGCATAGTGGGGATGAGTTGGTGGTCAGACTAGATGATCTTAGAGGTATTTTCCAACCTTAATGTTTCTATGATGACAAACTCATGCCATTTTATTACGCTATTCTTCAACCCAAGATCAATGACACCTAATTTCAGCCCAAGCAGAAAACATTATCATCAGTTTCTGAACTAGAAAAACATGCTACTGAGGTGCCCCCATGAATTCTTAACTGTGGTTGTTTGGCAGCTTTTCTGCATGCTTTTCAACCTCAAGGTAACCTAAAAGAGACAATACCTGGTGTGTGCCCAGGCAGAGACTGAAATCCATCCACTTCCCAGTGCCTACCATTCTTTGTTCCCAGCTCTACAAAAATGCAGCCCAACTAATGGGATCACAATATGCAAAATGCCAGAGTATCACTGTGATTTACAGTATGTCTAATGAGCAAATCCAATGAAGAGGTTTGTTGTCTACCATAAAACCAGATGGATGCAAGCAGTGATTAGAAGCAATTAACTCCATGCAGCACTAAATAACTTTCCATCATTAACGTGGTGGTATTTTTCCCCACCTCATTAGAGGTACACAGGAAAATATATGATGTAAGGCAGGTCCATAGGAATTTCATACATTCATATGAACAGGAGGGGGAGAAAAAAAAAACCAAGAAGATAGAATGAGTTCATAGTGAAGAAACACATAACCAAACTGCCAGGCCCTCCGAAAGCACCTCTGCCACACGTAACAGCCTTCATCTGAGACCAGCTTTTCTTCTACTCACCCTGATGTCACAACCACCACCATCACTGCAGAAAGAAGCCACTACTTGCGAAAACCTTTGACATAATCATGTAGACATCACAAAGGGAGCTGGAAGGTGTATGGGAGATTGGTAATCACAGCCTGAACCTCTGATTAATCAGCTGAGGCAAGTATGGGGTCAGCTGTGGGAGCACAGGTGAGAGTGATGTAGCTGTGCTCCCGGGAGGGGTGGAGCTTGACTCCATCCCCTCTGAGACCTCATTTAAGGGCTGACTCCCACTGGAGCAGTATCTCTTGGAGATCGCTCACCAGGGAGGACTGCCTCAGCTGCTTCAGTCAAGGCACCACCATTGGTGAGTTTTTCCTTTACTTATTCACTTATATACCTTCTGTACATTTTGTTTCCATCTGTACATTTAAAACCAATACATTTGGCGAGCCAGGCAGGAGCCTGCAAATATCGGAAAAAAAAATGTCTTTCCTATGGAATGTGTTTAGCTGGTTCAAGGGGGAGAAGATCACCCCCTTAGGGAAAATCCTCCCTGGACAAATACCAGGGTTTGAGGCGTCCCCATATTTTCAATTAGCGACGATTATCGAACAATGGGGGCCCTTACGGGTAACGGGCAATATGTCCCCTTACTATCTAACTGAATACTTTCAGGGGTTGCAAAAAGATATTTTGACAACCAAGGAAAGGCAAATGGCTGCATCCATGGCTGCTTGGCCTTTATTGAATGCTTTAAATCAGGCAGAGATTAAATCAAATAAGATTGAACATGAAAATCAATTATTAAAAGCCCGCATTGAAAAATTAGAGGGCGAAATTAATCTGTTAACGGGGAAAAATTCATCATTTTTTTCAAACACCCCCCAAATTAGATATATTACAATGGATGATAGTAGGGATCCTGAAACATCGGATCAAACTAAGGTCACTAAATCTGACCTAGAAGAGCCACTTAAGACGGACTTATTAGAAGTCCGTCCTATGGTAACTCAAAAAACAAAAAAAGTCCAGGAGCGACCAGCAGGGGTGCCTCCTGATCAATGGACCCCTGCTGACTCCTATTTACACGTAACAGCACGTCCATACACACCCACCGAACTTATGGATCTAGTACAGCGCTTCAGGCAAAGACCGAGGGAAAGTGTCCCAGCCTGGCTGCTACGATTATGGGACTCGGGAGCAGAAAGTGTAATAGTTAGCGGCCCCGAGGTATCTAAACTAGCAACAATAACAGTCCATCCTGCCCTGAGGCAGAGATTGTACTCAGGGTCCCAGTTCCCTGAAGAGAATCATTCAATCGTAGATTGGATAATGGCTGCCTGCCGTATGGTATGGTCAAATAAAACAGACATGCCAATACATACAGGAATGTGGTCTTCTATGGAAGACCTACAAAATTATATCCGGGAACTAGGCATGCGAGAGGCTGTCTATGAAGATGCATCTGTTAGTCCGGACATGGTGAAGTTTTCCGCAGGAATGAGGGACCTAATCTTACAGCAGGCTCCCTCACATATGTATGGAACATTGGTTTCTATATTGAATCCTTTAGTGGCCGCAGAGGCAGCAGTCCAGCATGCTGCCCAATTGGTAGCGGATCTGGGAGAAACTGAGCGCCTGAGAACCAAGCGCAATATTAGAGTAATTGAAGATTCTGAAGTTTTTCCAATAGCCCGAGCCAGGAGATCGGCTCCACGAACCCCTTGGGCGGGACCCATTAGGGTGTCCCGAAAACAAATGTTTAATGATCTACTCCGAGCAGGTGTTCAATTTGCCAAAATTGATGGGCAGCCCAATCACGTTCTGCTTCAGTTGTGGAAACAGCTGAAGGATGAACAAAAATTTCAAAACCGCCCCAAAAGACCGGGGATAAGGCTTATAGAACGATGACCAACAACAGTTTGGAATCTAGAAGACTTTGTCGTGCCAAATAGGAAAAAGAAGCCACCTCAGGTGCCTCGGGTCACAATACCAGAGGCATCAGAGGTAAAAGACTTGAATCTGGCCCAGTTTATGGCGTGATGAGGGACGTCAGTCACCCTAGGGCCTCTAGACGGGACCGGAGGCCCTATGTGGAATTGACAATATATTGGTCCCGAGAAAATGTGCAGAAGGTTATGGCCCTCGTTGATACTGGGGCGGAAACATCTATAATATATGGGGATCCAACAAAATTCAGAGGGAACAAAGTAATGATTGGAGGCTTTGGGGGACAGACCGTTCCAGTCACCCAAACTTGGGTAAAATTGGGGGTCGGGCGCCTCCCACCACGGGAGTACAAGGTATCTATTGCTCCAATTCCGGAGTACATATTGGGAATTGATATCTTGTGGGGTCTGGCTCTCCACACAACAGTGGGAGAGTTCCGGTTGCGGCAAAGATGCATTAGTATCCGGGCAATTCAGACAATATTGAGAGGCCATGCAAAACATGAGCCTATTTGTCTGCCCAAGCCACGTCGGATTACTAATGTAAAACAGTACAGACTCCCAGGTGGGCAGGATGAAATAACAAAAACAGTGCAGGAATTAGAAAAAGTGGGTATTATAAGGCCTGCACATAGCCCGTACAACTCCCCAATATGGCCAGTGCGAAAATCGGATGGAACATGGAGGATGACAGTGGATTACAGGGAATTAAATAAGGTCACGCCGCCCGTTCATGCAGCCGTACCCAATATTGCCTCCCTAATGGACACACTAAGTAGAGAAATTAAAACGTATCACTGTGTCCTAGACTTAGCGAATGCATTCTTCAGTATTCCAATTAGTGAAGAATCACAAGACCAGTTTGCATTCACATGGGAAGGCAGGCAGTGGACTTTTCAGGTTCTGCCGCAAGGGTACGTGCATTCACCTACTTTTTGTCATAATTTGGTGGCGCGTGATCTGGCTAAGTGGCAGAAGCCACATAATGTAAATTTATATCATTATATTGATGACCTCCTGTTAACATCCGATTCATTAGAGGCGGTGAGACAAGCAGCAGATTTATTGATAGCTTATCTGCAAAAGAGAGGGTGGGCTATAAACCCACAGAAGGTGCAAGGTCCGGGGCTATCTGTAAAATTCCTGGGAGTAATTTGGTCCGGAAAAACCAAAGTACTACCCAGTGCAGTAGTGGATAAAGTCCAAGCGTTCCCAGTCCCTACAACATCGAAACAGCTACAAGAGTTCTTAGGTATATTGGGGTATTGGCGCTCCTTTATACCTCACTTAGCTCAGTTGTTGAGGCCATTGTATAAGCTTACCAAGAAGGGTCAATCGTGGAACTGGGGGAAGGTAGAACAAGATGCTTTCCAACAGGCAAAGCTGGCAGTTAAACAAGCCCAGGCATTGGGTATATTTGATCCGACCCTCCCAGCTGAACTAGACGTTCATGTTACCCAGGATGGTTTTGGCTGGGGCCTGTGGCAACGCCAGAGTTCTGTTCGAACCCCCATTGGATTCTGGTCTCAGGTTTGGCACGGAGCAGAAGAAAGATACAGCATGATTGAAAAACAGTTATTGGCTGCCTATTCAGCGTTACAAGCGGTAGAGCCAATAACGCAAACAGCAGAGGTTATAGTTAAAACTACATTACCGATCCAGGGGTGGGTAAGAGATCTAACTCACCTTCCTAAGACAGGGGTGGCCCAAGCACAGACGGTAGCACGATGGGTCGCCTATCTAAGTCAAAGAAGCAGCCTGTCTTCGTCTCCACTCAAGGAGGAATTACAGAAGATCCTAGGCCCAGTGACATATCGCAGTGATACGCCGAAAGAACCAATGGTCGCTCCACCAGAGAAGAGCCCTGTTCAGGAAGGAAGATATCCTATTCCTGAAGATGCCTGGTATACGGATGGGTCCAGCAGAGGCAACCCGAGCAAGTGGCGAGCTATAGCATACCATCCCTCTACTGAGACAATCTGGTTTGATGAGGGGGATGGTCAGAGCAGCCAATGGGCAGAATTACGAGCCGTGTGGATGGTTATAACTAAAGAACCTGGTGATGGCATCCTGAACATCTGTACGGATAGTTGGGCCGTGTACCGGGGGCTTACTCTGTGGATTACGCAGTGGGCTACCCAGGAATGGACTATCCACGCCCGACCGATCTGGGGGAAAGACATGTGGGTAGACATTTGGAATACAGTCAAACACAGGACGGTATGTGTCTACCATGTCTCTGGTCATCAACCCCTGCAGTCACCAGGAAACGATGAAGCGGACACACTGGCCCGAGTTCGATGGATTGGGAATTCACAATCCGAAAATATTGCCCGATGGTTACATCAGAAGCTACGGCATGCTGGACAAAAGATAATGTGGGCAGCTGCTAAAGCATGGGGGCTGCCTGTACAGCTATCTGATATCGTCCAAGCATGTCAGGACTGTGACGCTTGCTCGAAGATGAGACCAAGACCGTTGCCTGAAACAACATCCCACATTGCTAGAGGATATAGTCCTCTTCAGAGATGGCAGGTTGATTACATTGGGCCCCTCCCTCGGTCTGAGGGGGCGAGATATGCCCTGACCTGCGTTGATACTGTAAGTGGACTGCTGCAAGCTTATCCCGTACCAAAGGCAAATCAAGCATATACAATTAAGGCACTCACTAAACTGATGTCTGCATATGGGACACCTCAAGTCATCGAGAGCGACCAAGGGACTCACTTTACTGGAGCGATGATACAGCGCTGGGCAGAAGAGAACAACATTGAATGGCGATTCCATCTGCCATATAATCCAACAGGGGCAGGCCTTATTGAACGCTACAATGGTATTCTTAAGGCTGCCCTGAAGACAGACTCCCAGTCCCTGCAGGGGTGGACAAAAAGATTATACGAAACCCTGCGGGACTTGAACGAAAGACCTCGGGATGGCAGACCCAGTGCTCTGAAAATGTTACACACTATATGGACCTCCCCTCTTAGGATTCAAATTACAGGTGCTGATAATGAGGTAAAACCGCAGGTTGGTAATGACAATAATCTTCTGCTCCCTGCCCCTGAGAATCTAAAACCAGGAATCCATAAGATAAATTGGCCCTGGAAGGTGCAAGTAGGACCCAAGTGGTGTGGCCTACTTGCACCTTGGGGGAGACTATTGGAGGTGGGAGGTTCAGTTACCCCCTCGGTGATAGGTACATGGCCTACTGACATCGTGGTCAATACTCCGGTCTTTATTGCTAAAGGGACACCCATCATGTCCCTATGGCAGATCAGGACTCCTCCTCTGGTGCCAGATATAGTTATACAGCCACAGATATCTGGCCAGAGGGTATGGTATCGGAGGCCGGGACATAATCCAGTGCGAGCAGAAGTATTGACCCAAGACAAGAATACGGCCTGTATCTTGCCCTGGAGGGCAGACCTTCCTCTCCTGGTACCCTTGAAACATCTGTATTACTCTCCCTAAGATTCTAAGCCTCTAGGACCATCAGAGAACAATTTGTGTGGACTGATGAAACGCAAATGGACCTGCACCTCGAGATGGCTTGTCTCCAGTAACATCTATCAAGCACTGGCCCACGGAAGATCGTGAATACCCATCCAATCATCATTTGAATAACATCAGCATTCGGTGCGACGGGAAATTGTATCAGCGTCGCGTTGGGTCTCTGTGATAAGGGAAAACTCACCTAATCATTGGTTCACGCTGTGAAGGGGTGGAGTGTATGGGAGATTGGTAATCACAGCCTGAACCTCTGATTAATCAGCTGAGGCAAGTATGGGGTCAGCTGTGGGAGCACAGGTGAGAGTGATGTAGCTGTGCTCCCGGGAGGGGTGGAGCTTGACTCCATCCCCTCTGAGACCTCATTTAAGGGCTGACTCCCACTGGAGCAGTATCTCTTGGAGATCGCTCACCAGGGAGGACTGCCTCAGCTGCTTCAGTCAAGGCACCACCATTGGTGAGTTTTTCCTTTACTTATTCACTTATATACCTTCTGTACATTTTGTTTCCATCTGTACATTTAAAACCAATACAGAAGGCCTTAAAAGCAGTGGTGGAATAGTTGACTAGATCCAGTTATATTAACACAGGGACATAGCCTAAGGCATTTGAGTTCTAAGTGCTAAATACATAAATAAATAAATAAAATTGCCAAATTATGAGAACACAGTGCTTCTCAACCACAGCACAGCATTGAGCCCTGTAGCACCACAATGTGATGGAAAACAAAGCAGTAACGGCAGGGCAGCAAACTCCTAAGCTGCAGCAAATGAGAATGAGCCCAAATGCAGCAGCTGTGGATGCAGAAACAAAGCAAGAAAAACTGCTTACCTTTGGAAAGCCCCAGGTAGGCAGAGATCTCCAGCAAGGTCCCCTTGCCTCCACTGCCAACCCTTAAATGAGGTCTGGGAAGGGACAGATCCTGGCTCCATCCCTTCCAGTCACTCTAGTGGATTACATGCACCTGAGCTCCCCTGGGTTGGCCCTGCCTTCCCACCAGGTGCTCAATCACTGACTCAGGCTGTGACTCAGCTATTCCACTGCAAGCCCTTATTTCAAGGCCTGCAATCTACATGCACGCCAGCCTCTTTTTCACTATACATAGAAAAGCAGCAAAACCCCTTTCTGCGTAGCACTGCAGATGACACAAGTTTGTTCAAAAAGCAACTGGCTACGTAAGTGGCAATTCAGTGTAGCTAAAGCTATTAACAAGGAACATAACCCACGACTGGGAAAGCCCCAGTGTAACAGATGACCACAACTGGGGTTAACATACTTGAAGGGCCAGCCAATACTTCTGTTTCTTCTATGTTGAGGACCGGAATCCTCACTGGAGATATCTGTGCTCTTACCCCTGCTGCAATCAATTGCACCATGCTGACTTGTGTAAGAAAAGTAGAGGGAAGAAAGCAGTTAATCAAGTAGCGTTGTTAGACAACATTCGTTCCAGGGCTGGAGATCTTCTGCAAAAAAGTCAGCTTACAAGCTCATTGCCTTTTTTTTTTTTTCTAAATCATCATCATGGGGACTGCTGACTGCATCAGCTCCGGGCTGCAGCAGGGACAAGGCTGACATCAACGACCACTATCAACCTGTGACTCAATAAATCTTGTTATAAGAGTAAGTACTTCAGGGAGTTACCTGCAAAAACAGCATAAATGGTCTATTGAAAGCACCAATACTTGTGGCTCAGGGCACTGGTGTTTGGACAAACTTCTAAAAAGCATTCTGCACTGATATATACATGTCTGACGTATGTCCAAGTTATCCAGAAGTGATACAGTCCCACATTCTGGGCTCTCTAGTCAACATTTCCAATGGCGAGGACAAGGACTAAGATCAATTCCCTTCTTCCTTTCCATGGCTTTGACACAAGAAGAGTTTTCAGACTCTGCAGCAGCTTCTTTATTGAGAACCTAAAGTCTGCTTGAACAGCTCTACATAAAATCAGACTCCGTACAACATACTGTTGAGTTCCATTTGGATAGACCCAAAACCTCTTCAAAAAGAGTTGCTCACAAAGATAAATAACAATTGGACAGTCATTTGGCTTGGATCTGATCATCACAACTACACATGCAATGAAATTCTCAGAGCATTATTTCCAGCATTACCAGTCCACCACACACTTAAGAGTTTCCTATAAATGAAGGATACTTTTGTCAGACTGGCATAAGAACACAAGAAGCAGAAGCTAGTGAAGACAATACCTCTCCTTTTTGGATCATATTATAAAGCTGCCCTGTGAAAAAACATTTTTGTTCCCTGTTTTCTACGTGAATAAAATTTACGTGCACCACCACCAGCCTTCTCTACCTACACTCTCCCACTGGGGAGCAGTAGACAGCAATAGGATCTTCCTTAGGCAAGAGCTCCATAAGGTCTTAGGTGACCCCAAGCGTGCCTATACCATCCCCTGATTTGCTCCCCTTCCTGGCTGAGCAATTCCAATTGTTTCAGCCTCCCTTCCTACCCCAGCCCTTCAGTCATTTCTTTAATATTGTCTTACTACAGCAAATAAAAGCTTCTCACGGAGGAATGCAGCTGACTAGGTAACAGCAGCTAACAGGCAGTCTCTTATGATGACTGATAGTGCTAATAGGAAGACTACCTGGAGTGCTCAGTCTTACTAGTGCTCCTTAGTACATGGATTTCTACACAACCCCAGGATTCTCTGCCTCTTCCCTCATTCCCTTCAAAAATAAATGCAAAGGGTGGGGGGGAGGCATGGAGCAAAAAGCTGGCGTGTGGCAGTTTGAAATGAGCAAGATGTTAACTAATTTTACTTTTAATCTTCCCTTTTGCTGCAAAGTGAGCCATTCAGGCATCACATCTTCTGCATTTTCCTTGCCTCTTTCAGAGAAGCATATTGGGGCAGAACTTGCCAGCTGTCTGCCTCCTTCGCCTTCTGCTACCATTATCCTGAGGTACCACCCCACCTTCTGGCCCTACAGCTTGGGGGGGTGGGGTGGGGGGGTGGAAGGAGGGACGAAGAGAGGGAGGGAGGATGGAGAACACACGCTTATTCTTACAACACATCACAAGGGAGAAAAGAAAAAACAAAAGACAATAATGAACCCAGATAAAAACTCAGATGCTGCATAGATGGAGAGAGATGAATTTTCCAAGTAGCCTTCATCCACATGTACGCACCCACACACAGCAAAAGCCCCTTACTGCCGTTTTTACTACCACTTGCCTTACAACTTCATAAAATCTTTGTCATTAAGGACTCCATTCAGAAATAAAGAGCAGCCACCTCTTCTCCCCCCACCTCGACAGCGCTTTCTATTGCTAACACTCAGCCAAATCAGTTGAGTCAGGTTTGGAATGACTGCCGTTTCACAGCTTGCAGGCTCCACGTACATACAGCATCCTGGAAATCAAAGCCCTAATGCCTCGTGCTGGCTGTGTGTAGGTGTAGCTGTTTGCAAAATACACAGCATATAGAATGGATGTGTGGCAACAGCTCTACACTTACAGATGGATCTAAGTGATGTGGAGAGCGAACACATTGTGTATCAGTTCTACCTATACTTATCTACAACAAACGATAGGAAAAAAAGAGCAAGAACTAATCAAGTAATTTAGATTGTTTCTATTTAACCGCCTTCTTAATTATTCCTCTGTTTTGCAAGAGCCGTGTTGTTTGGATTTTTCTGTATGTGCTTTTTGTTGCTTTTCCTTTTATTACTTTAACCAAATCATTGCAAGCGCTGTGCAGCCGCCGAGCTGTTTTAACTCCTTAAGAACAACGAGGAAATCGCATTCGTATCAACGGCACATTACACAACGTCATACTGATATAAAGAAGTATAGTTTTTTGTTGAAAAAGTAGAACAAAACCAAACCACATTACCTGGAAGATGAGGTTGTTCACCACCAGATGCCTTGCATGCGGGTCCAAAGCTTACTATCTTCCTCAAGCTCCAGTTGTTTTCTGTTACCAATTAAAAGTACTTCTAATATGTCACAGTAGGTGGAGAATTCTTCATTAAAGTTCAATCAAAACCATAGCCTTCGGCTTGTGGTATCACCAGTCCTCATAGAAACTCTTCTGCATCTGTTCTTGTCTAACTTAAAAGTCTTATCCCACTCCAACCAGCTTCCCCTGCGCGTTTTGCTCTGCTCAGCTGGAGGCACCACGAGGTCATTAGGGGCCCATCCAAATTAACGAGCTACTCACACGTGTGAATGCGTTGCATTGTTCAGGTAAGCGCTCTGCAAATCCAAGAACTGAGCCGTCGGTAGGCCTGTCACAACTTGCCTCCTCAACCTAGTCGAAAATTTACCCAAAAATTCAAGAACGAGATCCAAGCTGAGCACAAGTGAGAAACAGGCATCTTCACAAACACAGTGTAAGGTACAGGTAGATGTTCGTGTTAAACTCTCATCAAACCTAAGAAGCTCTTGGCAAACTGGTGTGATTCCGTTCCTTTTGGAAGAAGCAGAGGTTTGGATTTGCAGTTCTAAAGTTGAAACAAGAAACCTCTAAAGTTGAAACAAGACACCTCTGTGATCCTACCACAATCACCTAAGCAGGTTCAGAACGGTCTTTTCTGTAAGCAAATCCTCAATGAGCAGAATGTCTGACACCTGCCCTCAGGACAATGATTCCCTGCAGCTGACCAATCCCAGGGGAAAAGCAAACAAACAACAAACCAAGACCTCTGAAACACTGCCCCCACTGTCTCTAAGTCCAACGGAAAGGGATCCTCTAGGATGGGCAAATCTTTGGTGCAAATCTGCTGAGACTTTCACAGTTCACGCTCAAAACTCACCTCGGAATTGTAACAGTTCCCAAGCAGTGAAAAAAAGATAACTACATCAAACCACTTGGTCCTTGTAGCACAGGCTCCCAGAAGAAGCAGCTCAGCTTACTTTGCAGGTACAACAAGTGCTTCCAAACACAGACTGTTAGCTCCATGACAGCCCAGTCACACCGAGTCTGGTAATTTCCAGACTGTTCCCAGCACAGCAATGCTGATGCAACTCTGCTTGCTCGGTATCACTTCAACCAAAATACCCCTCTTCTTTCTGGGCCTGTGGCCACTCCATAGAACTGAACCACAAGGTGCTTTTATACTCAAGAGAACAAAACTGCTCGAATTGAAGCCCAAATCTCTGTATGCAGTTTTCCTCAGGATGGTAAAGTAGTATTTTTTTATTAGCCTATTAATATAGCTCTTACCTCCGGAGTGCTTACACTGAGCAACATAGAATCATAGAATCATAGAATTACCCAGGTTGGAAAAGACCTCAAAGATCATCAAATCCAACCGTATCCTAACCATAGTACCCTAACTCTAACAACCCTCTGCTAAATCATATCTCTGAGCACCACATCCAACATATTCTGACAATAAACTGTAAGCAACTATCGAGAAAAGCCACAGGCCACTGAAACCCCTTTAGACACAATAAAATAAACAAGTAAATAAACAAAATACACTGCATCTCTTCACCAGACTTGTATAAGCCCTCTCCTACCAGAGAGACGTACCCCTCACTCCACAGTCACACCTTACAGGAGCACAGCAAGAGTAAAATGTCATCAAAACTCCCTGATGAATGCCTTGAGAGCTCACTGAGAATTGCAGCCACTGCCATCAAACAGGACTTAGGAGCTAGTTTCCCAGAAACTAGGCCATATATCATGCTGGTTTTCTGCTTTGTTGATCTCTTTTTTGTATGTTTTAATTAAAAACAAAACAAAAAATACTAAAAATTGAGTTTTGTTACATATGTATATTAACTGTATTACATATTTTATGAGGGCTGCTCTGAAAGTAATTCTTCCTATTTATGATGTTGGCCCATGATACCAGACGTGGATGTTAGTGGTACGGCAATAGAGGCTGAATCTTCCCACCAACATTCCATTCCATTTTGTTGCCATGTGATAGATGGCAGTAGAGGGTCAGTGTGACAAATTGGTGTCATGATGTGGAAGTGCATGTGAAGATGTGTCATAGAATTCCTCCATGAGAAAAAAATGGCACCCACTGACATTATCAACGCCTGTTGAACATTTATGGAGACCAAGCAGTGGATGTGAGCACAGGGAGGTGGTGGGTGGTGCATTTCAGAAGTGGATCACCTCTGATGGTGCAGAGTGCAGCACATAGGCTCCTGTTCACCGCTCATAAAAATTCAGAGCTAATGATGGTGACTACATTGAAAAGCAGAGCAGTGTTTTGTAGTTGAGAAGTTGCTCTGTCAAACAGTATTACTGTACTCATTGTACCTGCTGAAGTTTCCATGTATATAAATAGGAGGCATTGCTTTTAGGGTGACCTACCTTATTTTATAGCAGCCCAAGACAATTCCTCTTCATTCACTGTGGCACAGGCAAGCCTGAAGGTTGGACAGCCATACTGCACAGCATACACCTTTCCATCCTTGTTCATATACAGGAAGCTGCATACATTCAAATGGCGCTGAAAGAAAGTCTTAACATCTGAGACCTACAGTGCTGCATCAGACAAATCCACTGGAGTCAGACGTGCAGGTGCAAGGAAGCCAAGCTTCACTGCCTCTATGGCCACAGCTGGTCAGCTAGCAGTGAGAGCAGAGATGAAGAAATACAACTGCAGCACTTGGATCAAGTGCAGCAGGAAAAGCAGCCCCTTACATCTTCCCCATTTCAAGCAGGTTTAGAACAACAGCTCTGGAGTCATTTACAGCTTACAGCAACAGTGAGTGCTGAGATGGTAACCTAAAAGTAAAGATCCTCACAAGAAGCATTAAAGGGTTTCACTGGACAAATACTTGAGAACACCGATTACTCTACCTAACTGGCTCTTACCCTTTGCACTACTCTGATTTAGAGACCATCTCAGAATAAATCTGTAGACAAATAGTGCAGAGTGGATCAGCTATTATTGAAATGAGAACTTCACAGGGTCTTCACTTTGCTTTAGATCAATAAGGGTGAATTGCTTTTTGAATAGCTTGTCACATCCTCATGCTTTAAGACTATTTTGAGCTTCCCTATCACCTGGCTGACCAAACACGCACTGGCCTAAAGTCAATGCCTTCCATGTCAATGGTAGACAGAGCTATATACAACCAAGTACAATCCTTCTGTTTGTGTCAAATGCCTTCCACTCTCTCTGCTTGTTTAAAGAGATGATATGCCACTGAAATCCATGAGGTGGCATCCACTTACACCAACAGATAGTTAGCATAGTTACTTGGGTACAATAGACATTTCAGGAGCTGGAGAACATGCTTTTCTTATTTCTTAAATATTTCAAGTAGAAACCAGTCATAAGTAGCCAATTTTATTTTTTTTAAACTTGTACTGTTTTTTGCACATTTTTCTTTGCTTCGGCAACAATTAACACAACAAAACAGCCCCTTTTTGGATCTTCTTTTCTCTGCAGTCTCTGCACTTATCTTTCTGTTTTTGAAATTACTTTTTCTGCAGGCCTCTGAGTCAGAAAGACCATTTATTCCTATGTGCCATTTAGCAAAGCAACCCAGGGGATGGTTTCAGCCATACAGTTGAATTCTGAAAATAAGAACTGAAGGTTTAAAAGTGGCCTGGCTGTGAGGAAAGCACTCAAAAAGCTTTAGCACTGCTGATGCTAAGGGCGAGTGACAACTGTTGGTGTTCCTTTCCAGTTTGCCTGATGACTTACTCTCAGCTTAAAATCTTTTCAGCGCTGTTAGAATTAGGCTCCCACTGATGAGAATAGTTTGAGTCCTTGACTCACCGCAGAAAACGAAACTAAGTACCTGCATAGGATTCAGGAGTCTGCCATATAGATTGTGTTGTTTAAAAACTTGACTAATATTTCTCAAAGCGTAAAACAGAACTTCTAGATACCTTAGCCCAGCATTATATTCTGCCCCCCAGAACTCGGTGGAGGCTCTCATAATTTCAATTTTGTTTACGAACTAATGGTCCTGTTGGTTTAGAAGTGCACTAACACAGGTTTGTACAAATAAACAAATCACGCTGAAGCAGGATGCTTGATTTTTCACATGGAAATCCCTATGTTAGAATCATAGGAGCTTATCTAGGATAGCAACTGAATATACTACAACTACGTATGGAAGAGCAGCATGCTGGAAAACACAAAATCCCTAAGTTAAGGGCAATTCCTGAAAATAAGTTGAAAATGAGAGAAATATTCTCTTATATATTTGCAAATAGATGTCCAAAAGCAGCTACCAATTTCAGGAGTTCTTATTTCTCCATTTTTCTATTCAGACAAATTTGTAGGAAGCTTGACTTCTAGGCACTCCACGTCATTTTAAATTAGCCTTTCTAAGGATGGAATCACAGTACTTGGGACTTCTGCAAAATCTTGACCAAATGCCAAGAGTCAGTGTGAAGGAGCAATGCTCCAGAGAAAAATAACAATATTGTCAAGATTTTGAGCAGGTGTACCTATCTGATTCACATGGTGCCAAAAAACATCTAGCGCAAATTGCGTAACTGTGGCACTTCGTACTGCAAAGGAATAAGCTGATCTTTTTCAAAGCCTACCTTCAAAGCCTGAAGGAAAACAACGTGGGGAAACAGCCTGTGACATACCACAGCCCATGCCTTCACCTTTATTAATAAAAATTTGATCCATTTCACACCTGAAGAACTGCCTGACTGAACATTAAAAGTATGGTGATGAAACAGCGCAACCCCGACTTTTCTAAATGCTGGCATCTCTAGCTTTCTTATTTGTCTTCAACAAAATGAAGTGTTGCATGGCTCCCCTTTAATGTCTGTGCACTGAGTTATTAAATAAATGACTGTGTGCAATGGCAGTGGCCCATGACACGCAGCTATTTCATACTCACAATGCAAATTCAGCTGGATGGATGAAGCTGTCAAACCGCATCCTCAGTAGGATATTTGTTAGCCTCATTTTGCTGCTGTCATGGGCTATACACGTTATTCTGGCCTACTCTCATGCCAGGCAGGAGTTTTGAAGGCACTGCTAGGAAAACAAAGTCTAGAAAGCAGCACAAAATTTACCTCAACCTCCCTTTCAGAATAACAACAGAAGGAGAAGCTGTAGCTTTATAACAGCGTAGAACAAACGCTAGTATAGAAACACAAGCATGATCATGAAACACAAATGTCAAGCACTAGATTTTGAGACCATATTTCATAATGCTTTTGTGATTCCGTGATGGGGTTCTGAATCTCATCTTCCCTCCTGGATCCTGGATCACTGATATATACTGGTAATAGGTGTACTAGCTTATGGAGGATTCAGGGGTTAAGTAATTATATTCTGACTTCAAGGATGGAAGACAAGTGAAGCCAAGAGAGGTTAATGTGACCAAGCACCTCCACAATACTACTGCCTAATAAGCCCCATCTCCAGCTTCTGGGAATGAAGAGAATAATGTGCTCTCCATGTCCAGGCTGATGTTGGGCTCTCCATCACTACTATTAATCATGACAGTGATTTCTGAAGCAGGTACTTGCACACTGAGCACTGCTATAATGCAACTTAAGTTGTAAGGAATGCCTGCAAAAGCTGACAGCTTTTGGAGAGGAGAGCAGTATGGACAGGATTGGAGTGTCCCACTAGAAAGAGAGACCAAGGTTAGTCATCGTATTTCTCCTGGTAATTCAATCCTCACAAAATAACTGCCTTTAAGCATTCCATCTCCTGCAGTCATACCCTGTAAGTAAAGCCCTAATGATCTACATTCAGACACACACAACCACACCACCATGTACTCACATACACACACACAGATTATAAAAGCCAAAATAACTTTGGCACAACACAAAGAGGTGGCTGTCAACAAAAACAGATGGTCAAAGAATTGGGCAAACACTCAGAGTTCCAGAAATGAAGCTTTTGCTTTCATTCTAAATGCCACACTTTCTTAACCAGTTCCAGACAAGAGGATACATGAAGCCAGTCAAAAGCTAGCTTCCTGCCAGGCTTCTCTGTTTTCATGACAAAATTAAGAGTCCACAGATGGAATAACTCAAAGCTAATTTCTACACAGGTTGGTTTCCCCTCTCTCCCTCCTCCCCATGATTCCAAACAACAAGAATAACATATTGTAGGAAATTAAAGCAACAACTACAAGAGGAGAAAAAAAAGTAAAATTGGAGAGTTAGGTCATTTCGTTGCTATGACTTCAGTATGAGGAGAGCTGTATTTAATTCAAGAATGTATTTTTCTCACTATGTCCAAGAAACCCGTTCTTACAAAAAGACTGACAAAATCAGCCTCCACCATTTACATGACCGTTTACATGGGTGGATAATGATAGGAAGGGGGAATGGTTGTAAACTGAGACAGGGGAGGTTTAGGTTAGAGATTAGGAGGAAGTTTTTCACGCAGAGCGTGGTGACACACTGGAACAGGTTGCCCAGGGAGAGTTTGTGGATGCCCCAACCCTGGAGGCATTCAGGGCCAGGCTGGATGTGGCTCTGGGCAGCCTGCTCAAGTGACCCTGCACATAGCAGGGGGGTTGAAAGTAGATGATCACTCTGATCCTTTTCAACCCAGGCCATTCTGCAATTCTATGATTCTGTGATTCTAAGTACTTCTTAATTTCTCCCATTAACTCAAAATGAAAAATCTTTCTCTGTCTCTGGCCTGTGGCCAAACTACCGATGGCTTCAAAAAGTCCAAGCTTTCTTCCAATGTTCTTTATCTTACTTTCTCCTACATTCCCAACTTTCCCTTGACTCAAATAGAACCCACGACAAAGCAGGTAAGGTAAAATGCTGTTGATCAGAATACGTCTAGATTACAGCACAGTAAATCACAACTGAAGTACCTGACTGACAGTGCTGGACACCTCTCTGAAACTGCAGAGGAAGTGAGCTAATGTTATAACTGCTGATGTTTGTAAAAGCAAAATGCAGTACTAAGAATTATTGATAGTTCAGTAAGTGTTTTACGTCTTAGAAATGTAAAGTTTTAAAACAACTAAGAAGCATATTAAATTATTTTTCTCTTGCCTTCAAACTGGCATTCCCAAGTTCTCTGCTGAGAACGAAGGCATTCAAATAAATGGACTGTGTTAAAAGTCAATCTCTCCAAGAGTTGGGGCTTGTCAACCTTCATTCCCCTGCTGTGTTTTGATCAAAACAAAAAGAAATGGAGAAGAGTAGGTTAAAAAAACAAACAAACACTGTTGTAGAACAAGATATAAGCACGGTTTTGTTTGTTGAGACAGAATAAAAGAAATGGAAAAGGATGCAACATAAGATGCTTTGAGCTGAAACTGTGTGTCACTGATACAGTTGGAGTTCTCTGAACATACCTTTAGTGCAAAACCATTACCATTTTCAAAACCTTTGCTTGACTATTTTCAGATAGCTTAACAACATTAAAGAGCAGTTCCAAAGCAGAAGTGAGACCACTTAAAAGACCAGCAGCTGCCCTTAATTTGGACAGAAGAAATGTTATTTGTAACAGATTAATGTTAATATTTAAGACAGCTGAAAAATAAATCTACCCATAGACTTCACCTTTCTTCCAGCCTTTTGTCAACATATAGTATACAGTGTAGCAAGTAGCATTAGATTCCCACTTGCCTTTAAGGCACTATTTCACCATGTTACAGTTCAAAGCCACCACCCTATTACACGAGGCTTTGTGTACTTCACAAGCCTAGGTAGAAACATAAAGACTGCAAATTTTTTTCCTTCTGTTGATGGTTGATTTGAGGTGGGAGTACGGAACTCCTCCCGGCTCTTCGCACTGAGATCAGAAGTCTGAGGGCAGAAAGTCCTGACGTGACTGTTTCACCTGACATGAAATTAACTGCCTTCACTGTTACTCTCAACAAGACCCAACAAGACTATGCCCAGATTCCCTCAACCTAGTTTCCAATTAAAGATCACCACTCCTCGCAGGGCACTGAACTGCTCTCATCTCTCTCCCTCAGTTGTTTTCCTGCTAGAACATACACATCTTCTGAACAGTCAGTTCCCAGGGCAGAACTGGCATTTGTCTTTCTAGTACATTATAGTAGATTTCTTATACATCACTTCCTCTGTTCATATCTGTAGGGTAAAACTGATTTCACTGCGTACATCAACTACAGAACCACATCAGGATTTTCTTTGCATAACGCACCCATTATGTAACTGAGCAAAGTGCTCATTAGCTGTAGCAAGCACTGTAAATCGTGGAGGTTAGCTTGCTGAAAGACTGACCTTTCTGAATATCATGCCTCCAAAACAAACGGTGTGATCTGCTGTGTTTGAAGTTCTGGTTAATTGGAACCTCTTTTTCCTACATTTTGTCAAATGCAGTAAATGTCACTGCAAATTTTAAGTGACACTAACTTGGCAGACACATTTAATTTCCCAATGGCATGCAACAAACTAAACTGCTGTTGTTTGCACTATGCTTGTTAGAGCTGATCTCAAAAGCCCAATAGGTAACGAGAATTTGAGGAGCATTCATTTACACATGAGCTCCTATCCTCTGACTTCAGCAGCAGTTCAATTTATGATGATGCATCATGGAATGGTTGCAAAATGAGCTGTGTGGAACCATGCAGATAAAAGCAGTAAGTTGGAAACTTAAAACCAATGGCAGATTCTGATCTGATCTGATTGCTTTACCTGACCAATGAGCCCAGGTGCAACCTAAGGACAGGTCAGGTCAAAGCCTTCCTACCAGTGTGAATCTGAGATGAACAGAAGTTACTGTTCATCTCTTGGCTATGGCCTAGCCCTGATTTGGATTCAAGCTCTCTGATTATATTCATATCTAACTCAGTTTCAAACACTCCTTTTCTTCCCAATGTAAATTTCAGATATAACAGAGTTGAATGCTCACCTACAGAACAGTAACTCCACATCTTGACATAAAACAGGATCTTAGTTCCCACCTCATACATCACCTTTTAAGCTTCTGGGAATACTAGAACCTCAGATATATTTTTCACATTTTAAAAACCTCCTGTAGTAAAAAAATCATGTTTTATCTTCCAGTAAAGTTTAATCTCCTTCTATACACAATACACTTAACACAGTGATGTAAACGGAAATAGTATTTTTAAATAGATCCAAAGGAAAATAAATCTCAGCAAAGATGATACTTACATAACTAATTATTTCCTACTTAATTAGTTACTTATCACGTTAGCATTTCCTTACAGTCTTGTTTCAGTTTTCCATTTAAGTAATTTAACAATCATCTTTGTTTTCATTTCATGTAGTTGTTTCCAGAAACAAACACACCCAAACAGCAAAACATAACTTCTGGCATTATCCAATGGCTCTTCCTAATGTCAGTAAGCCCTGGGTATCCTCACAACTTAGAGATCTTGGGCTGAAAAAAAAAAAACAAACAACCTGATGTCAACAGAAAAAGACTGAACGTATTTTAAGTAAGCTTTACTGTGACCGCCTTTTCCCAGTCTAAGGAGATGACAAAAAATATGACCGCACACGCATGATGAATGTCTTCTTTTCACTGTATTTAGAGCCTGTCACTTAAGATAACTATTTTCCTTTCTTTTGGCTGCGCCATACAAAATCACCTCAATGCTATGTTACTGCTTTGACAGCACCATGGGGGCGGGGTAGGCTGTTTCACAAAGGCTATACAGCGAAGGCCACTGTAGCAAAAAGAAAGTACAGAGCTCCTTGACTCTTGACTATGACTCAAACCTACTTTTTCTGCTGACCACAAGAAAATCCTTTCGCCACCTATCATCTTGATCTTAGCACTTTGCAGCTAGTGCCATAAAGCCATGGGCTGTTAACAACTGTGCGCTCAGATTCCACCACTTCAGAAGCAGTCTTCCAGTAGATGGAGTACGTGAATCAAAGCCTCCAGATTTTTTCATTGCTGCCTCTGCTGTTGCCCCCTGGAATGCTTTACTAGGGCACAGCAGCATACTCATGCTGTATGTTTTTGAGGGTATACTCCTGTCTGTTTATTCAAGCTTACTTTGATTCAAGATTGTACATAAATTGTGGTAGCTTACACACAAATGTCACAGCCGTTTCTTCAGCAAGTACAGGAATCTCTTCAGCGAGTTCAAGAATCAAGCCTACCCGAGCCATTTAGGTAATAGGAACATGACACATTACATTCATCTTTACCTCTGATATCTTAACAAACTTCCACTTACTCAAAGAGTCATCCACCAGCACAAGATTTTCTACTCTGTCTGGCAGAGGTTACCCAAATTTATCACTGCCCCTGGCCAACGAAGCTTAACTTCAGGGGAATTAACTCACCTACCCCATTGTTTACAACTCCAACAAGCCAGAGCCTTCAGAAAAGAGTAAATCAGTAAGCAAACACAAACATATTGATGTAAGAACTCAGAGCTATCTTGGACATGCATTAATTCTACAGTGGCTGTTTTCCAATAACTCTGGCAGCTCACATCAAGGAGCCACCTAGCCCAGCTGTGACACCTTGGGAAGGAGTCTATACAGCAGACAAACAGGGACACACAGTCAGGTCCCCAGCCTCTAACGATTTGCAGCCTTCAGATTTTGTGAGCTCAAGAAGGCTTTTCTAAGTTTAACAGCTCCCAGTGGATTTCCATTCCAGGCACTTGTCCAAACTCCCCCAGTGTCTGACAAGCCATCACTCATTCAGTCAGACCTGTGCACAAACTTGAGATGTGCTCCCAGGAGGTCTCAATGGCTGCTGCTCACTGCTCAGCCACACCTTCCTTCTCCAGTACAAAGTCATCTATATATATCAATGCAGACAGCTTGTATAAGGACCCTCTGCCATCAAAACATCTGTCCCCTTGATATACAAAAAGAACTGAAATAGATATGTGGCAGAAAAGCCCTAATTTTTAGACAGTGATGGGATCCATCATGGCGAGTAAAGATTATGACAAAATTTTAGGAAGGCAATCACTTGCTCTGCATCATTCCCACCATTGTGTACTCACAGAGAACACTGAATTGCCCCTAGTGCAGTGAGGACTCAGCTTTTACCCTAGATGAATTAGAAATGTGTTTCTCTTTTGGTTGGCTATTCTGTCATTTGCTTTCTTTAACTCTTCTGTTTATCCTCTTCTGCAACACCCAGCTCCCCAGATTAGTGGCATCTCACACAGAACCACAGGTAGTAGACACAAGTGTAAGCCAAAACAGAAGCAACACAATAAACAGAAGTGAGCTGTTCCTTTTACTGTCACTTTTTACAGCTGCATACAAAGCATACACTCAGCCATTTGAGTTTTAGTGTTACTCCTGCTCCCAGCCTTGTGCTGCCAAGCAGGGAAAGCACCCTCTCCTAACCAGTGTGTCTTAGTTATCCTTAGGCTTGTAGCAGGATTGGAGATCAATTCTATTTCCTGCTGCACATTAAAAGCTCCAAGCAAATGCTAATTCTTAATGTACATTACTCCCAGCACTGATGCATGCATAGCTCTGTTGCAGTAAAGAGTCTTCTGAAATGATGTGATCATATTCAGGAGGAGACTATCCTCTCCTTCCTTCCTGCTTTGATCAGTCCTAAAACTGATTTTTGACAGCTCTCCTCTCCCTTCCTATTTACAGTTCTTCCTCCATCTCCCCTTCCAGAGCAAGGCTGTGTGTGTTTAAGCATTCAATTCCTATAGGAGCTCTCCGGAGTTGAGCATCTTTATTACTCTGTGAAGATAAAAAGCAGAAAGCAAAGCAAAGGGAGAATGGGAAGGTACTTAAAAATCCTTTCTGCAAGGTCAGACACTAACACACTGTGAAGCTATTAACAGAAAGAAAAACCTTAAATTTAACGTGTCCCTTGAGCAAGATCATATACTCTGTCTCCTTTCCTCCATCTGTCCCTTCATCTCTGCCCTGATTCCTGATGGGACAGACCTACCAAGACAGGTCTGACAAAGCCTTGTCAACCAGAAGTGCTACAGGGTAATTTGGAAGGAATTTGAAGTACATTTCAGTGATTCTCTGCATTTCATTCACTCCATCTCAGTCTGGACCTGGATTCCATTTTCACTTTACTCACCTAGAGGTTTGCATTCCTTGCATCCTTTCTCCTGGAAAATTCTTAAGTTCTAGGTGCTTTACAGCTGGCATTCTTCCTTCCAGGAAAAGAAGAATCCTGCCACATGACCACAAAGATGCTGCTCCCACTTATGGACACCACTCCACTTGCAGCAACCCTCAGCATCTGCGCACCATGAGTGAGGCTTTTTAGTTCTCAGTAGATGTCTACTGCCATACTCTTTCAACCCAACTTAGCAACACAAACTGGAAGTACCCAAATGCACACAGTGCCCTCAGTTCATCTCCTTTACACACTTACATTGCCCAGAAGCATGTACAGCTTACCCCTATATACACACAGCCACCACCACCACTCCCAAAGTAAGCTTATCTTACCCGTGTTTTGGATTGTTATTTTTCTTAGCCTATGTAATAGCTACCTACCATCACCTGGATCCTCAACACAAGGATGTCTCCTTTGCTTGAACAATAACCACAGATTCTCATTTTCACCTTGAAGTTTGCAACGGTCTCTTGGGTTACAGTATATACTACCAGCAGCTCACTGCTGTGGCAGGCTTAATCGCCAGTTTCTGAGCAATAGACTTATGAACAAAATCCTCTTCATCTATAGCCCTAGTGTTTACTCAGACACCGACTCTGTCTCTTCATTCCGCCTCAGGCCTTGATCAGGCCAACCCTATCCAGAAGAGAGAGCTCTCTAAGGCCTCTATTAGCCCAGTGCAGGCTTTCATAAGGCTAATAGGATTTTTCTCTAATAAGAGTTTTCCTTCCAGTTCTTTGATTAAGCATAGTGGCCAGAACAGCAAAAGTGACAGAAATGTTCAGTGTGCATCTTAGCTTCAATCTGTGTAGCCAGGCAGAATAACTGTGGCTGATTGAATATGTGAAGATGCATTCCATTATATGAATAAGAGGAAATCCCGAATAGGCAGTCATAACTCTGCTTCATGCTCTTGATGACCTTCTACAGCGCTTAACCCCTGTAAAAATCTATGTAGAGTCTATGGACGGCTGTGGGCACAACTCATGGCTTCAAAGTGGTTTATCTCTGAAAAATAAAGGAAAAGGGAAAGGGGAAGGGGAAGAAAATGTTAGCAGGATAGAACTGCATGGGTTTCCACTGCCAAGTGGGAGCAGGGAAAGGAAGAGAAAGGATGAACTGAGAGTAATGAAAATATCACTGTGATTGTAGAAAGACCAAACAAAATGCTTGGTGAATGCTGAAATCATTACCACATTACCATATAACTAACATTAAGGGTATTTTGGAGCTAGTATAAATGGCAGTGGGAGAAGAGTTCATACTGTGAGTTTTCCTAAATGAGCAGGCAAGGTGGTTTTTTTTTGCATTAGAAGAAATCACAAAAGTGCTTTTCTGAAAAGAGAAGGATTAGATGCTTAGTAATCTTTATTGCTCTCAGCATTCCCTTTACACATTCTAATGTCACGACAGATGGATCATTTTACACTCCTTTCAAGCAAAGTCAATTAGTAGTATATACAGAGTACCTTGCTGCCTCTTTTCAAAGTAGCCATGATCTTAAATTTGCAGTAGTAGCATCTTAAGCATGCCAGAGGAGTAATCCTTCCAGCCAGCATACCGGGAAACAGATGCACTGAATGCACTTGTTTTTAATACTTCCATTAACAAATTAATGATTACATCAACAAGGTCAGTTGTTCTCTGGTATACATTTGGGTCACTGACGTGACATTAACAAACCTGAGGTCAAGCATCTGTAGTCATGCTGCTCCAAACACTGCTCTTCATTAGACAGAAGTGGATTCTCAACAGGCTGCTGCCAAAGCACCAACATTGTTCTGGAAGGTAAAAATGCTGTTAGAACTGAACTCGGACACACATTTGAATGATTGTGTCTCTACATAAACTTGGTCCAAACCTTTATTTTCCTCATCCTGACGCTGCATGTTTCTTTGTTTCTACACTGCAGCCACATCTGCAGGTGTAAGTGCTGAGATCTCTAAAAGGTGCACAATTTCTGTATGTTGTTTTCTTTCAACCATCTATAGATGAAGGGTTAATATGGACACTCTGCACCTTTAAGAATGGACTGGAATATAACATTTGGTTGCCTTTGGGCTGTCAGCTAGAATGATTTTTTAAGTCATCTACTGCTGTATGTTAAACATAATTGAAAAAATTATTTTGGAGAGATTACAATGCTCCAGTGAGATTTCTTTCAGTTGACAAGCAATATCTGCAACTGATTTCATTCTGCCCAAGATTTGGTGCTGTAGATACTGCCCTGTACACATCTGAAATGAATTTCCATGGTGGCAGACAAGTTGACTTGTCTTTTTTTCCTCCATCAAAGGCACCTCACAGAAGGAAGACTTCTGTCCACAGTCAGCTCTTTAGTCTTTTCTTCAGCTAGTTCACATATATAAAAAAGATCAATCAGCTATTTCTTCCTCTGAGAGAACAGTCACCTCATGCTTTCCTGAAATTATCATGCAGATTGCTTACAGAGTGACTAATATGATTTTCCTTATTTAGAAGTCAACAGATGTTTAATATTGCATGTTCTGTTTAGCCTGATTTATGTCATGCTTGAGGTGTCAAAGCTGAGAGGCTGGCCACAGAAACAGCTGATGCTACTGAACCTTGCCCAGGACTGCTGCAGTTACATTGCTGGACAATGAACAGTCAGACCACAGAAAGCTGTGGCATTAACAACTGCATTTCAGCTAAGGGCTTCTGGAGATCTTATGGGAACCAAGGTAAAGTGGCAGGACTGAAATCCCAAGCTTCATCTCACTTATATGAAATATGACGTAGAGTAGCATCTAGCATGTGAAGATAGAACAGGAAAAAATATTCAGGCAAAGCTTACTCAGTCTTTTTCTAGTGCATTAACTGGATAACACCACATCTCCCAGACAAAAGAACTCTTTCACTGCCCTTCATTTGCAGTCTATCCCTCTGCTCAGGTACCACTGTAACAGAGACCTAACTCAGACAAAAAGCCTGTCTGTACCATCTCAACCTTTCCTGGCACCAGGCACTTAGGAACAGTTTGTCATCTGCTTAGGATTAGCCAGTAGAGTCCCTTCTCTCTCTACAACCATGTTTTCATTTCCCCTGTCATGTTTTCCAGGGCAGCTTATGAGCATGATTGAGTCACACCAGAACGGGACCCAACTGCACTACAACCTCGTAGGCTGAATTCCTGGCATACTACTGGCTAAGGGCTCCTCTGCCTTCCCATTCCTTGAAGAATAACAAAAATTATTTATGGTCTCTCTGGGCTATTTGGTTTAAGCCTCTCCAGCTCAAGTATGACACTTTCTGGGACACTATTATGTTTCTTACAGCTCTCTGACTAGCAATCACATCTGTACCTGACTGTCAGGGGACACTCTTGGCTGAGCCAGCCACCTTGGTCGATTGCTGAGAGCTCTGAAATTTCTCAATTGAAACATTTGAAAGTTAATGAACCCTTCTAATACAAAGCTCCCACAGCTCAAGAGTTCTTTTATGAGCCTGACAAATGGCAGATGCAATAGGAAAACCTCACTGCAGACAGGCCTCTCTTTAAAAAAGATTTCAAGGCAGAAGGCTGGATTCTCAGCCTCGGCAGGGGAAATGGCCGTTAAGTACTTGCAGAGTTCTGTCATAGGACACTCAAGGCCACAACAAGTGACTGTAGCCGTGTAGAATCATAAAGGTTGGAGAAGACCTCTAAGATCACCATGTCCAACCCCAACACATCCCCACCATGCCCACTGACAACGTCCCTCAGTGCCATATCTTTGTGTTTCTCGAACACCTCCAGGGATGGTAACTTCACCACCTCCTATTGCACTCTTGTGATCTAGAAAGGCTGAGTATTGCATTTCCTCTGTAGTTCTACTTCAAATATACCTATAACTTTAAGAGCTGTTGCCGCTGCAACACATCAGTATTCCAGCAAAATGCTTCTAGTACAAAAAAAAAGCTAACAATTTTTACAGATCTTTAAAAGGTCCTTCAGCAGAAAGAAGCACAATGGAACTCCAATGTCTCACTCCAAACAGTGCAACCTGCTTCTACATTCTGCTCCTTTTAATAAAACCACCGTTCTGCAGTGCTGTGGTCCTTACCAAAATAACACCACTCTGCCCAAGGACAGCACTGCACTGATCTCTATAGCAGGATCATTCCAGTGCAGAAGAGAGGGACCAGTCCTTTGTCTTTTGGTTTGTGGGGTTTTTATTTTTTTCCTTTTCCAACTGCTAAGCCTGCAACTGGGGTTGGGAATGGGGAGAGGGGGAGGGGAGGAGAATCTGGTGAACAGCTGGGGCCCATCACTTTTCATTGCAGGTCTTGGAGAGATGTGGTTGACAGAGTGATGCACAGAGGCTGTCCCAGTTAATGACTTCACCATTCTCCATCATTATCCCCATCATTAGGAAATTAGGAGGACAGAAGGTATTTACTGTAAACCTGCCACCTCCCAAGGAGAGATAAATAGAAACTGATAAATGGGATCTTCTGGTGCTGTTCGTCTATTAACCTTCTGCTTCCCAGTTTAGGCATATGCATGCTATCCTGCCATTAATATCCAGTAATTGGCATAGCAGTGGGCAACACAATCCTACCTTTAGCACATGAGCATCTCCTGCACTGCATGCAAGAGCAAAATTATATTCATGGCAAAGCTTTGTTGAGCAGGCTAGAGGAGAGATCCTTAGCAACTGCTGACACTGCAGCTCTGAGGTCAGAATCACCACTCAGTCACACCTGGTGAGTTGTTAGCAAGAGGTTTAGGTGTAGGACAGAATGGGAGAGCTTGTGTGTTTTCCTTGTGACAGATTGGGACCTTGTGTTCATGGCCTTCCTCCACAGAGGAAACAAAACAGTCAGAAGATGCATTTAAACCTAAGGCTGAGCTGCTATCCATTTTGTCAGCCTAACCCTACATGTGGCTCACAAACACCTTCTGAGAAGAGAGTCACAATCTCTGAACACAAAGGAAAGAAGGACTTTCCTCATCAACTTGAAGTACTATGATCTGGAAACTTAAAACAAAGCAGAATTTAAGAGCTGACTTTGCTACACAGAAAGTATTGAACCCTTCAACTTGCTTGGCTGACGCTGTTGACAGTGCTGCTTCAGAGGAGCTCTTTACATATGCTAACTTGCTTTATCTCTTTCCAACATGCAAAGTCCTGTGTGTTCACATCCTCAGTGACCAAACCCTGGGAAGTTGAAGCAAATTCTTATTGAGGCAAACCAGGATTTTTCCTGATCCAGCCCCATTGTCCCACAGTCTCAAACAGAAAGCCTGCTTTCAAGTCAGACAAGCAATCTCCCAAATGGTTTCCTATACCTATAATGCCACAATTTACCAAAACCTCACCTCAGTGCTACCTTCAGATTTGAGGTCAGGCTGGACCAGGCTCTCAGCACCCTGATCTAGATGTCCATGTTCATTGCAGGGGAGTTGGATTAGATGACCTTTAAAAGTCCCCTTGAACTCCAATAGTTATATGGCTCTATGATTCACATTATTATTTGCTTATACCACCTCTGGGCATTTTCCTTTCAACCTCCATAGTAGTCGCTTTCAACTCACATGACTAAAACTCAACAGGTAAGATAGGATAATAGCTGCATTTCTGATGAAGTTAAGCTACAAGTTTCCATCAACTCTGATGTGCATTTTAAAAGACTCCAACATTATTATTGTGAGAATTCTAAAGAACATCCAACCTTTTTCCAAAGTTCAGGAAAAGTGCAGGGCTCGTTCTTTCATTCATTACTCTAGCAAGTAAGGCATCAGCTCTCTACTGGATGGATGGCTCCATTCCCCTTGAATGCAAGCATTTCTCTTTTCTAAGCTCTGGCAGGATCTGCAGCTGCAAACTCCCATCCAGGTGACACTTTTCAGAGTCTTAAAGTGAGCAAGCCTTCTTACCTGAGAAATGAAAAACAGAGCATTTGAAAATAGTGAAAATCTGGGGCCTCAAAAATGTTCATGATCGTGCTTCTTCAAGTAACTCAGCAGAGACATTGCTAAACAGGAACTGAGAGCAGCAATTAAAATCGGATGGTTTCCTGAATAAACCACCATGCAACATAAGGCCTGGTGAAATACTGATAAAGCATTGCTTTTTGCGAAGAAAATTGCACAGAAACAGCCTGTACACAAACGCACCTTATGTATCACCAATGCAGTGAAGTTTTATTCAGAGTACATACACCCAATCTTTAAGGTGTACAGGACCATATTTTGTTAAATGTGGTGTTGGAAAGCATTTGTTTTCCAGTAAACTTCTTCAATGCAGCCAGGCATAACAATTCATTCTTATTCCATCATCTTTCCCCTTTCACTCACAACAGAGTGACGTTTTGTCTCCAATTGTAAAACCCACACTACTGAGTTACCTTTTAAGACTTTACGCATGCATCAGCTTTAACAGTACTAGTAGAAAAGAGAAATGATTCCAATCTGAGCCCATTTCATGTGGGGTATCATTCAGCACGCTTTTTCAGATCCACTCTTCCAAAGCCAGCCTGAACTGCTTGCTCAGCTCTGGGATGGTTCAGCCCATGGTTCAGCACCAGAAAAGCAGGCTGGTGCCTTACATTTGATACAGTTCACTACTTTTACCATGGCCCACCAATACAAAGCAAGCACCTGGCTGGTCTTCAAGTAGGATCCGTGCTGCTCCTTCTTGATGGCTGGGCTTGATGATCTTAGTGGTCTTTTCCAACCTTAATGACTCTGTGATTCTGCACGCACCATCGTGCACACATTAATTCAGTGTGGGAGGCTAATAAAAACGTGACTGTGAAAGCGAGTTCTAACGGTAACACGAGTATTAATTTCCATCTGTCTGAGCAACTGCCAGTGTCCATCAATTACAGCAATAGCCAACTAACAGTTGCAGCTGCAAAATAAAAAAAAAAAAAAAAAAAAAAAAAAAAGGAAAAAAAAAAAGAAAAAAAGCAGAATTAACATTTCAAGTTACTGTCATTCACCTGAATATTTTACAGTTGTAATTAGCAAGCTGGAGAAGCTGTCAACAATCAACATCAGCCAATCTGTCTGCACCAGGAACTGGACTGCCTGCCAGAAATCATCTTCGACAGCTTTTTTTCTCCCCTTGCTTCCCCCCATTAAAATTTTTACTTCAGATCTCCCTAATGCTCTCATCTTCTTCACCACCAATCACCAGAATTGAATGTGTCAAAACAAAGAGAGACAGAATGACTGACGCTTACAGAGTCATAATTATTTCCATTCTTCCAAACTCAGCAAAAAAAAAAACCAAACGTGCTACTGTCTTCTCTTTTCCCCAGCTCCATTTTCCCAAACAACAATCTGCAATGCAAACTGTTTTTCATTCCTTAGCTTAAGACCTCATTGGACTCCAAAATCCCCACCTGCTCTGTTCACTTTGGGCAGCACTCTCAGTGCTCTTTCTGTTGTAGTGCAACAAAGCATGGGTAGCTGTAAATGACTTGGGATAACTTGCTCTCACTGGAGCACCACCTCATGTAATTAACTATTAATTGAAGTCGTTTTACATGGATGAGCTCTCCTTACCTACTGGAGCAGCGCTGAGGTCATCTCCAACATCCTGACCAGAGATCCCAGAGTGCAGTGCAACAGTAGACAGCATTTAAAACAAAACACTGCCTCAAAAGGAATGTCCATTCTGCACACATACTTCACCATCTGACCTCTGTTTAATGGATTAATTAAAGTGCCAGTTGAGCAACCTGACAAGGGGTACAGACACAACAGATAAATAAGAAAGCTCTTGACAGCATTTTCATCCATGAACGTAAAAAGCCATAAACAAGTGTTGGTTTCTTCAGGGACTACTGCAGTAGAGACTTCATATAGGTTTTCACATTGAGATTCACAGACATACTGGAGTTAATTTAGGATGCGTGGACTACAGAGAAACCACTTGAGCACTGAAAAATAACAATGAGAGAATAATCCTCATGAAAACTGAAGACCTGAAGAGCGAGCTTACAGGGTGAAGTTCTTTCACACAGCTTCCCCTCTTATGCCAAAGCACAAAACATAAGTGGCAATAAAGTGAAAAGCTACTGCAGCACAAAATAGAGGGACTTCAGGCCTCTTTGTGTGATTTAAGACACTACACAACATCAGAGCTAACCTACTTTGCACTAAGCACAAAACATAAATCTCTCCCACATGCTGCCTTCACTCTCCTCCGTACAGAAATGTGAGCAAAAACCATCAGGAGACAGCAAGGCTTCTTTCCATAAGGAAGCATAAATGAATTGGTTGCTCCTTAAGGAAAAAAATGGTGATTAAAGGACACGTAGAACACACCCTCACCAAAATTAATAATGAAAGCACTTGGCTTTGTTGAACCTCATTCATTTCACTTGGGCCCACTCTTCAAGCTTGTCCAGGTCCCTCTGGATGGCATCCCTTTCTTCTGTCATATCAACTGCACCACTCAGGTTGCTGTTGTCTGCAAACTTGCTGAGGGTGCGCTCAATCCCACCATCTATGCTGTTGATAAAGATGTTGGAGAATACTGGTCCCAAGACATACCCCTGTGGGACACTGCTCAATACCGGCCTCCACCTGGACACAGAGCTGTTGACAGCAACCTTTTAGCTGCTGCTGCCTAACCAATTCTTTATCCACCAATAGTCCAGCCTTCAAATCCATATTTCTCCCATTTAGAGATAAGGATGTGGTGCGGATCATATTAAAGGCCTTGCACAACTCCAGGTAGATGGCATCTGTTGCCCTTCCTTTGTTCACCAAAGCCATCACTCCACCATAGAGGACTGCATTTCATGTAGTATCTGGCTGTCCCCGCAGAAAGAGCCTAAGGTTGTGCCAGGGTTAGCACCAGGTTTAGCTATAAACCTCAGCCAAAAGTGATTCAGGTGGGAGAGGGAAAAGATGTAATGAGAGAAAACTGTAGTAACCACTTCCAAAACAAAATATGACCACAGCCCCTCAGCCCAGCCCGGATCTGCTGGAGTTGTCTGGAGGGCTCTGGCACACTGGAGCAGAACACTATTAGGAGTTTGTGTGGCTCCAAAACTTTTCAGAGGAGCAGATGAAGGAGGTCAAAATGTGACTCGGCTGGCCAGGTTCTGCAGTGCAAGCCAAGCTGTCGGATTGACTGCAGGGCAGCTGAGCCATCTTGTCTTTCTGGCAGGCAGGAGGCATTTCCAGGTTTGATGGAAAATGCAGAGACAGACGTGTGTGAGTAGCAGAGGGCTGACTGGAGGAATCAAGGGGAAGGGATGGGTAAAGAAACACTGGGTGCTATCCTTCACTGGCACGAGAGTGTTGTACACTGTCACAAATGGAACACTGCTGCAAACCCACTGGCACGGTGGATATGTGAACTCACCGCTTCTATCTAACATGCATTCTATCCTGTTCAGGGATATGGTATTAATTTAGATTTAAAACAAACAAAAAAACACACTTGTGGAAATGCTGTTCAATGTTTAACAGACCATAGGGAAACTCATTCAAAATACTTAACAGCATCATTTTAACTTTATTAAAAAACTAACTGCTATCTGATGGGAGGATGTTTGTTAAATTCCTGTGTGCTCTTTGTTCATTATAGCAAATCTAAAGTAAGATGCTTGCAGGTAAGTTAAACTTCAGGAGGATATTGTTGTTTTTTCCCCCTGAGAATTACCGAGGATTTTTCTAGGGTAACAGAAATAGGGTCATGAATTCCACCTATTAAAACAGGAGGATTAGGATCCAGACTTGAGCAGTAATATGATATGATGCATTTTCATCTGTGCAGTAAAGGCATTCAAATGCCTACAGTCTCATGTTTTCAAATTAGAGAAAACAGTGATGAGGATGTCAGTTGTACACGGAGCAGTATTTAACACGAACAACAGCTTTGTTCTTCAACAACGCTACTAAATTGATAGTCAGAGAAGTTTTTAGAAAATCATTAAAACCTTTAATGTCCTGCAGTTCTCTCAACTTAAGTTGAGTCATGTCGAGATACTGCTCAGGTGAGAGGGTGCTTGTGGAGCTAAGAACTTGCTTTATGAAATTAAGATGATAAAAGCCTAGAGTAGCACTGAACCGAGCAGCGGAACTGTTATTGCCTTTGCTGTGAGCAGGATTTGGTCCTAAGCATTTCTAAAATTTGTTTCCATTAGCATGATGCTCATTGGACAAGACTCTTAGCTGAGCTTTCTAAATCCTCCATGGTCAACAAAGAACCAGAATAACATGCAGCTCACACATTCACGCATAGCTTGAGTAAGAGCCATCTTCCTTGCTGAACTTACTTTAGGCCTCACTGATGATGTGTCTTCTTGTAAGACAAAAATCAGGGTGCAACTAAATGGATTCACTGACGTATCTCTTCCACAAAAAAAAAAAGCCTGAAACAGAAATACAAGGCTGTCACTGAGGCATCCCCGCTCAGCATGTATTATTCCACAATAAACATCAGGAGCCTGTTTTCCTGGTGATGTTTACCATTACATCTGTTAGAAAAAGAGACTGCTGTTTGTCATCAGTACAACAGTTGGAACGGCACCCAGGGAAGCCTCACTCTGCAAAACAATATTCAGTTCCAAGCAGGAGATGTAAGAAATGCAGACCAGCCTCATGGGCTGCTGCATCCCTCAGTCCTTCTGGTTGGCAGCTAGACACAAAGATGACCTTCACTGCTAAGGAGCAGTTCCTAACTCTGTTCAGTGCGGTTGACATTGTTTGGGTGGAAAAAGTATATATTCAATACAGAATTCTGGGGGAAATCTTTATGTGGAAACTGTAGGTATTTCTTTTTGTACAGCTTGATTTTTACTTTTTAAACAAATGAGGTTAAACCAGACCCTTCATCTTGTTCTTCATCTGATTGCAAAAATCAGAGGGCATTGTGAAGAGGTCTGTATATAGCAGCATGCAGACTCACTGTCATCAACTTGTCAACATCACACGTCATCATTCAGCAGTCCTTGCTTGCTCACATCGGTTTCTCCTATGCTTGGCTCCAGTGTCTTTGGAGGAGCTCTGTGTTTATCTGCAAGGAAATAATTGTTCTCAGCATTAAGACCTCTTTCTCCCCAACTTGAACTTTACATCTAACTCTAATTTATATTATAAAGTCTTTGAAATTTACTTCCAAGAGCAAATGCAGAACAAACACATCCAGAATACCTGGAAAAGACAATTTACGGACAGGAAAGCGATCTCATTACTTGGGAGTACAAGACAGTGCAAAGCTGCAAAGAAGGACAACAGAATCCATTTCTTTTCACTAAATCACTATATTCCTAGACTAAAAACTAAGAAAAAGTAGTTCTAAAGCAAAAACAAAACAAACAAAGCACAGAAGTTCTCCAAGAGGGTTTGAATTATGCAATATGAGACAACCAACTCTTTGGTTCTCTACAGACAAGAATAGCAGGTTGAGAGCTATTGCTTTCCTTAGAAGCATTTCCAAGAACCATTTTAAGGATACTCAAATTTTTCCACCCCCAAGCAAAATTTCAGACATTTATCATCTTTTTCAGTGTGATTCAACTCTTTGCAGGCAAAGTGGACAAAAGAGCAATTATAAAAGAGCAATCCTTGGAAAAAGGATCTGACTCATAGACACTCTTTCCTACATAGCAGCTGGAATTTAATTGCTTTATTGGAAAGTGAGCATACAAACTAGAGAGAAATCAGATTTCTGCTCAAGCATTCCAAATTAATGTAAATAAGACAATAATAAATTTCACATGAAGGATAAACCAGTGCCAAGCCATTTAAAAGAAAAAAAAAATAGCATGGAAACTGAACAAGAAAATACGGTTAGACAGTGGTCTTCTGTCTTGAACACACTTTCAAGCCATGTTGCTCATTTTGGTTCCTGTCCTTCTAACAAAAGCACTGTCCCTTGCTTTTACTGTTGAATATTATCTCTATAGGGAATAAAAAATGATGAAATTCAAGCGATAGAAAAACATATTATGACCCATCAGGGTACCGCTTGAAAGTTTCCTGCCTGAATCGTGAGATTTGTTTCTAGCTTTCCTCATCAGGACTGTGGCAGATTGAGATGCATGCATGTCATTTAGATTTTCCCACATAGCAAGATAGAAAAAGGTTTGTGGATGTAACACAGCTGGCCATCTAGTGGGAAAGGGGGAAAACTGCTAGGTGAGCTGAGCATTTCTCCCCTTTTTAAACTCCCCATCACAGTCCACTTAGGTAGTAATTTGCCCAAGGTCTTACTTTCTGCCCTGACCAATTTCCTTCTCCAAGAAGAAAACACTCAATTTCTGCCATCTCTTTCAGTCCATCCTACAACTGATTGACCAGTAGTTAGAACACATACCCAAACCTCAATAGCTTCCTCCTAGAATTAAAAACGTAAGCCACTGAAAATCCATCTTCTATTATTTTGGCTTCTTTCTATCACAGAAGGAGACAGAGGAAAGGGATGAGTTCAGCTACTATCAAACCATCCTGGAACATTTTACAGTCCAGAGGAGGTAGGGAGGGAAGCAAATGTGCGTTGTTATTGCCAGCTGTGTTTAGCAGTGCTAAGTCCCCCAGTGAAAAGAGTCCATGTGTCATCAAAGCTGCAGCTATTTGAGAAAAATTACATTACTTTCCTGACATTTGTGACGGCACCTCTGGTCTAAAATTGTTCAAACACTTCTCACAGAAATATTGGGGGAACAGCCATTAGAAATGTTTGAAAAATCAACATTATGAGCAAACTGTGAAGTGCTGAGGACCGGGGCTGTTTAGTACAAAGTCTTGTCAATGTTTGTTATCCTTCCACTACAGTAACTGCAGACCTGAGCTGCACACTGATGCCAACAACAGGCAATAACAGAATTTGTGATACTAACTTCCATTCATTTCCAGAGTTTCTGTACCTGCCAGGCCAAGTCAGTGAGGACTGTAACATTAGGAGAAAGCCATTGAGGCTTGGGTACGTGTTCAAGCTTTTGTTCAGCCAGTCAAGTGGTAATTTATGGAGCAGAGGGGAACTTATTCCAAGGAAGTGCCCACACTAAAACATTTGTGAACTGATGCCCCAGTCTCCTATGTCTATAATGCTTTGCACCAAGTTGGTACCCAAGGACATTATTCTGGCACACCATTTCTTGCAGAGAGTGGCAGTGGCACTGTGAAGTTTAAACATGCTTTCCATCAGGTTTGACAGGGAAAATGAGAGGAAGTGCATTTTGTAGCATTAAATGGAATTGGTCAGACATAGAGACCACAGCCTGAAAAGGGAACATTAGGCATAGCACCCTCTGTCCCAACTACCATTGTAGTGATCCCCAGCACAGTAAGGGCAATCCACTCAGCTCCCCATCTGAACTTAATCATCTGTTGCTGAAGCTGTCAGGAAGCATTCCAAAGATGACAACAGTTTAGTCAAGATAACAGTAGTCACAAAAAATACCATTTTCTTCACTATCACTTTTCCACTTCTACCACTTATTAAATTTTTAAAATGAAAGGAATGGAGGGAGAAGAAAGCAAATAAAAGCATTTCTACATAAAGACAGAGCTCAAAGTTACTGCAATCCGAGACATGAGTTATGCACAATGTATTCTTGAGAATCAGGGTCCATAGACCTGGCAACAACTCATAGCATTCTCTAAACACCCTCTTTGTCTGTCACAATGACTAAGGAGTTTCAAAACATCAGATGCCCACAGTGCAGTAGTCCAGACCAACAAGGTGTTTGCATTCACCCTGACACTGTATGCAACCAGCAGAAAGTGCCTCAGACAGCATTGATTTCGGGATAATTCATTAAGTACTTTGCCTTGTTAAGCATACTTAATTCCCCATAAAACAGCAGATCTTCCCATGCTCAAGAAAACTGTAGCATTTCTTTTCAATGGGACAGTCACATTTTTCCACAGCTGTAAATTAGTTCTTTCAGGGAAGAAGAAGCAAGAGGAGCACTGTTTGGAATGTTGAGCTCTCCTTGCTGTCTCACATTTATTTTCTGAAAAGAAAAAAAAGAAAAAAAGAAGAAAAAAAAAATCTGATGTGGCAGCTTGTTTAAAACTTGTTTGTTGGGAAGAGGTCATAAGCTGCAAACTGCTCTTAGTAGGTCAGGCATCCAATTAGAGGTTGAGTGAACTGAATCTCTGAGACAGAAGCTTGATGAGGAGACAGAGCTTGTCTCAGAGAAACGTTGGTGGCTTCTCAGCATCACAGGCAGCCAGCAGGCTGCAGTACTGGTAAAAGGAAGATTAAATAACTCTGGTTCTATACATTCCCAACTATTATTTTTCTGTACTTCAGGATAGGCATTTGCTAGAAGGAAGCCCTTCTTTAGAAGGAGCATTAAGAAATTATGCCAGCCTTTAAGAATTGATAGTCAAAAGAGATAGATAGAAGAAATAGGAACATTTGAAAGCATCTGATAAACAAAGGAGGGGAAAGATCAGCTGCTTATCCCAGGGTGTTATACCATCCCAGTGGGAAATGAGAGCTGAGTTCACAACTCCCAGGACCCAGCCCACTGACCTAACCCAGAGGTTTTCCTTCCATCTTCTGTGTCCTTGGCTTTACATGAGGAGAAGCAAAGAGGTATTAGGACTTTTCAATGTGTTGCTGCAGTTACTATTCCACATTCCTGTCAGATCTGGTATTTTGAGAAGCTAATAGGTGGTTTTCCTTATTTTTCAACCAGAGCTGTAATGCATCCCAAAGGTTCAAAGACAGGTGCTTCCTTTCCTCCTCCTCCTCTCACCTTCCACTTCCAACTTCAGCATGAAACTATTACAAAGAGCAGACAGAAAACAAGAAGCGTACATCTTCTGTAGTGCCAGAGGTTTCCTCCTGCCATCCCCATAAAATCTTCTGGTCAAGAGCTGCAGTCATGTCAGGCAAACACACACAATTACTCAGCACCTGGGATGAAATGAGCAAAATCAATTAATGCCCTCATTTGTAATTGCTAGCTGGATACTTCCAAACTTTATAAGAGTAAGGAGATGCTTAGGAAACAGAGTGGAGAGAGACAAAATAAATGACAAAATTCTTTTCTGATGGAAAAGGAGCTCCACTGGAAAAAAAAAAAAAATATATATATATACACATATAGGATTAATTTCTCAAGAATGATTTTCTGATCCACAGCTGTATAGAGAAAGAATGGGCAGATTTATCACAGGCCAGAGCTGGATCCCAACTCCATCTCAGACCCTGGAGCTCTGCTGCACTGCATGAGATCCTGCAGCTCACAGGCATTCTGGGTTTTCTTAGGACAATTCCCATCACAGCAGCTGGCTTCAACTCTGGAGTAATTATTGAATCAGCAAAGATCTTACTGGAGCTTGGACCTGTCATTACTCAAGCCTCTCCTACCACTGCAAGAAACCCAAATAGGGCAACAATGCATACTGTATGTTTCACACACAGCCTTCAGAACAGTGGGTCTGAAATGAAAAAGAAAAAAGTAGCCTTACAGCAAAAGAGTGTAAAACACTCAAAAAAAAAGATAAAAAAAAGAGGATCTAGAAATGCTGTGATTCCAATCCCTTTTTCCTACCGTGCGTTAAATACACCGCTGGGATTGGATTTTTTTCTCCCTGCTTAGGACATTTCTCTCCCATACATTCTCACCCTCTCCCTGCCTTTTCATGCTACTCCCTAGCAAAATGTCAGAGGAAGGGAAAAGTGACAAGCTTGTAAGAAAATGAATACCTCATTCTGTTTGAATATTACATTAACCCCCAAGCTCCACTGCTCCATTTGTCAGCTTTTGCAGAGCTCTCCGTCTCGGCAGCACCCCTGACCCGGATGGGCTGATTAGCAGTGATCAATGTGCACATTTGTGGCGGAGCTCTTTGCACACTGCCAGACCCTCGGCCTTCAGTCGCTCATGCAGATAATAACGGCACTTCGAGGCACTTGCCCATAACTACAAGCTTCATTAAACAGGGGGGGATGTCACCGAAAGTCCCTTTAACTGTCTTTTCGCTTCTCTGCGAGGGAAAAAATTGACAGTGCTGAGGAATGGGGCTTGGAATACAAATAATATGATGACTTGGGTATTGCATGGAGCGGCTGCAGTTGGGCTGTGCCTGTGTGCAGTCTCATTGCTTAGCGAGGGTGGGAGGAGAACAGGCTGTGCATCGCCTGCACAGAAACACGCCTGAGGTCAGGAACGGCTTCAAAAGGAATGGTTTCCCCAGCCCTTCAGACAGCTCTGAGATGCCACAGGTGGGAAACACTGTGGCTGCAGTTTGCTGAGCTGCTCCCGGGGGCTGCCAAGTGCCCCTAAAGGCACAGATTAGGATTCAGGTCTGCCACCATCCCCTTCCTCCCCACACCAGAAAACATCAGCATGAGCTCTGGGAGGAATCAGAAAGATGCAGAGACACCCCGAGGCTTTGACATGCTTCAGTGCCTTTTAAATAGGGGGAAAAAAAGTACAGAGGGAAAAGTTATTTTAAAAAGAGAAGAATTTTGGACAGGTGCACAGTACTGGCTACAGGACAATAAATATCTATTTTCTCTCCCCATTTTAACATCTAACACCAAAAGATGCAACCTGCAACCTGGATCTCAGCCCAGTGCTTTCCCCACAGGAACAGCACCGCCAACCCATGGATAAAGGAGAATATTGAAAACAGAGGTTAGCCCAACCAAAAAGGGAAACAATTTGAGACAGTAAATGGTGAAATCCTTTGAAACGTGTGAATATTATCACGTCACTTACGGGTCAGCCAAGCCTTTTGTGTTTGGGCACACATCTGATTTCAGTTTTCTCTCAGAGTCCATCTTGTGTTTAAAACACATATACATATTGTTCTAGAGCAAAAGCATGACCTTCACCTCAAGAAAAGATTCAGACAATGTCTGCAAATACTCAGGGCTCCTTCCCAAACAAGGCACCAGATAGGATGCCCAGCAAGGCACTATTACGTTTTGGTTTGTGGTTTTTTTTTTTCCTTTTTAATATGAAAAAGATCTTTGGAAGCAAAGCACGTTCTTAAATGTAACATGTCAGTTTCCTTTTCCAACCTTGCCATTCAAGAAATGATGCCAATTAAAAAAGTATTTAGCTAGAAATAGCCCTTAGACCGGAGTGTCTTTACACTCTTTGATGATGCACTGCAGATGTAGACTTTAAAAATAGCAAAGAAATGATGGATCTGAGGTAGACAAAAATGTTCAGCTGCCAGTGGCACCTTTTGTGTCACGCATAGGAAGATTTTGTAGCGCAGGGAATATAATCAGCAATCCAAGAGTTGCTTTTCAGCAGCGTGTTAGTTCAAGCGTGCTTTGCTGGGAAGAGCTTTTAAAGCCACTTTCTTTCTGACTGTGAAGGAACTTTTCTCAGTAAATACACTGCTTCCACAGAGGAGCAACATACGTGACAAAGTGTCAAGGGAAAATCAAGCCTTCCACTGCTTGTCTTCCCTTCAGGAATGACATCTCAAATCATCACCACCACCACCACAAGAAATAATCATCAGCATTTCCTAATTACGCTACATTTTTTCCTGACAACTCATTCACAGAGGTTTATGATCTACCCTCATCTGCTCCACAACCAGCACCATTCCCACAGTGCAGCATCTGAATCATTCCAGAGGCTCACTCAGCACATGATCAGCTCTAGGCATCACTTTTCAGCTAAGCCTTTGGAGAGGTTCCATATCCATTTCCCCATATTCTCCAAGATGTTCATCTGTATTTCAGCTGTGCATGGTTCTTGCCCTATGAAGGCATCTTTCGTGTGCCTGGATGGGCTCCCTTCAGTTCAGCAGACTTCAGAGCAGGCTAATGTAGTGTCAGCCCTGCTTAGGAGGAGTTACACTTTCAGTGCAAACAGAAGCTGCTTCCTTTGGGAAACTCCTGACCCCAGTCAGAATTTCCCTTGCCTCCACACCATTGCCTGCAGAATGCGCTACTGTCTTCAAAACAAACACTCCAACTCTGCACTTCTCATTAGCCCCAAACTTTTGTCCCCTTATTCATGAGAAGGAGTACCTCAGCCATCAAGCAGTCATTTCAGTGGCACTTCACAGAATAGGGACTTATTTTATGCGCCTATTTCGTGCCTGGAACGGGAATTCTAGCTGAAACAAGGCACAGAGAGCAGCCAGATCAGGCCACAAAGGCTTAAATGAAAGCACAAAATAAAGGCACATGACATCTGATCATCACAAAAGGCTGCCCCTACAATCAGCGATGTTTGGAAGAGCTTTCATCATGACTCTCCCTGCTTTATCCAAATCCAATCATTCCTCAAGTTCAGATGCTTTCTCTGTTTTCTGTCTTTTTTACCCACTCTACAGTAGTGACCCCAGGACAAGGGGTGGGGCGATGAAGAGTCTGCTGTTGGCATCCAGCAGCCTCCACAGCAATACCTGCATCTGCCTGGCATAAAATCAGAGGCAATCACAAGTAGGTGCTGACATTCACAGTCTCAAATAGCACTATTAGATCAAAAGCTCATTAAAACAGATGTTTTATGCAGGCTCGGCATTATTTAATTGACCCTGAGCCAACAAAACAGCCTTGCTGTTCACCCAGTCATGGTCTTCACACTGATGTTGATAATGCTGACTCCCCAGCAAACTTTGTAAAGGAACATATAACAGTTTGGCTATCTAAATCTTGCCCTCTGAATTATGAAAAGGGAACATCTTCCACGTTGCCTCCAAGGCCACGGACATTTGCAGAAAGAAGGGATTGAGGAGAGGAAAAAAATAAAAAGAAATGTTAAAGAGAGAGAAAAAGAAGCAATAAATATGACATGCTTGCTCTGCTTAAGGGAAGGCAGTCTGAACCCCAACACCTGCTGGATGTAATGGACTCTGAAGTGTTGTTTCGAAATTAATCAAGTCATTTAAAATCATAGCTGTAGTCTCCATTCACCACTCCTGTGCATAAACGCGCTGATCCCGATACTAATCCATGTCGGGTGACTTGAGCAATATATCACCATAATTGCCGTTTTAGGGCTGCAAATTGGAGCTAAAATAACCAGATGCAAAAGAGATGGCCATATCATACTCTCAAGATGGATCTTCAAAGTTCAAGGAGAGTTCAAGCATGGAAGAGGCAATAGAGAGGGGTCAAGTGTAAGGAGATTGTTCATGTTCAAGAGGAATTAACTTTACAAATATATTGTTTCTGAGGTGGTAATTGTACCATCTTACAGCTATTCATACCTCATTTAATCTTTGCATTCTTCTCAGCCATTAGAGTGATTGCCCCTCATTGAAATAAATTTGATTTTGACAAAATATTCTGTTTTAAAACTGCAACTAATTTCACCAAGGTTTTTCCTTTGAAATAACTCTCTTTGAAGCCACGTAGCCCAGAACCAGCCACAAGATCTAGAAACTGCATCTCAGAATCCACGCACAAGGCAAAAGCCATGATGTTGCGTCAGAGAAACAGGCAGTCGGACAGCTTACCATCATAAACAAACACAGAGTTGGGGATTCGTCAGAAAGAGTGTTACAAGTGCTCAAAATAATGCAGAGCATCTGTGGGCCTGGTCTGGAAGCTTCTGTCCACAGATCTACCATGTTAGCAGCACAGAAATGCCTTTTAGGAATCAAGGTTCCTATAAAGGAAACGTATGTGCTGTCAGGAAACAGCAGTTGCAATACACCACCGCGGTCCCGCAAAATGAAAACAAAAGGCATATTAATAAGCAAGAGCATGAGGAAGTTTTAAGCTGCTCATCAGCATGCTTAAGTAATTCCCTTATCTGATAGGCTTCTCTTTTGCAGAAGTCAGATGAGGTCATTAATTATGTGATCCCCTTCCTTGCTTCAAATTGCACCATTAAAGTACGATTTCGGCTTATTGTTGAGCTACCACCAGACCTCGGCATTACCGTTGGCATCTAATAAGTCATCTGCACAGCCGAGAGAGAGAAAACACACGTACCATTGTTTCCGTGAGGCTGGGTCGGAGGAGCCTCCACTGCTAAGCTGTGATTTAAACTTACTCCCGCTACAACTCCAGCAGACAAAGGGACAGCTTTCAGCCGATGTAAATCAGCGCCGCACCATTGTACCTTGGAGAGCTATGCTAATTCATCCTGGCGAGGATCTGGTGACCTGAGCAGCTCCAAACAATGGCATTACAAAAGGCTAATGTGCTATGGGTTACTTGATAATTCCTACAGCATAATTGGCCAACATGCAAACGTTTGAGACCATTGAAGTTTATAACTAATTGCAACCATTACCGAGACAGCGTTACTTATGATTAACTGTGTGTAATAGGCCTGATTCTGATTATCTTTACACCTCATTTTAGTCAGTTTTTTGACAGGTAGGTTGTGGTATTTGCTGCAAGCCCAGGTCTGGCTTACAGAGAAGTGAACCCTTACAGCTTCAGTATATGCATAGGATGAGAGGAAATGGCTTTAAGCTGCACCAGGGAAGGTTCACATTGGTTTTTAGGAAACATCCCTTCTCAGAAAAATTAGAGAGGGGGTGGAGTCACTGACCCTGAAGGTGCTCAAGAACCATGGAGATATGGCACTAAAGGATGTGGTTAGTGGGCATGGTGGGGATGGGTCAACAGTTAGACTAGACCATTTTAGTGGTCGTTTCCAACCTTATTGATTCTACCATTCTATACTGAGAGCACAAAGAAAGTCAAGTCTCAACCATTTGAACCCTAGGAGTGAGAAAAAGGCTGAGATGAACGCTGCTCATCCACTTGGCAGGTCATCGTACATCCCTGGAGCCTCAGGCAGCCTGGCAAATTGTCTGCCCCGTATTTATGTGGTTGGCTGGCAGGATGGGATCACCACAGCCTCACTTGCCAGGTTCAGCACTGGCATTGCCGACATTTCAAATACACGTTAATTTGTATGTACCTGGAAAGGAAGGGCCAGGTTTCTTCAAGAAGCTTGCATCACATTTACAGTTCGAAATAAATAGCCTAAATTTCCAGTTTTCTTCCACAAGTCTGGCCACTGAGTCTTGCTGACAGCTTTTGGAAGCTGACTTCTTTTGGATATCTCCTCTCAGGTGTGAGTGCTGGCACGAGGATCATTCAAGTAACTTGGGAACATCGTACACAGAGAGAAAAGTCAGTGTGAGCACAACAATTAGCTCCCCAAACATGGACACTCATAAATACACACAATTGCATGAAAATGAAGTCTACCGAAAAGTCTTGTAGTTGGACGCCCTCATTACATTTGACACAGCCAAGTCAGAACCCAGGATCTCTTGTGCAGAATGAATATCCATATTCTTTATTTTCCTGAAAGCTCAAAAAACAATCATCTGCAAAGTGTAATTTTTTTTTTCCACCTTTCATAAATATCAGCAATAGTGCAGCCCACTCTCCCCCTCTCTTTTTCTTATTCAGGATATCAGGCAGATAAGAGTTATCAGTAAAGGTCATCCTCAATTTCTGTACAGAAATGATCTGTCTCCGGTACGTAATAAACATTTATCCATGCCTTTATTAGCTATATTGGATCTGACAGTTCTGTTAAACCATTTTCTTTCATTTTGCTAGGTCATGACGGTTAATGCTGCTAAAAAATCTCATCACTGCTTTTGATCACTGTATTGTCTTCTCTGTATTATCAGGATTTTGTAAAGGTAAGCACTGGCTGGAATGACCTATTAAAGTTACAGCCCGTTGAGTTCCTGGCTTTTTTCTCACCACAATAAAAAAGCGAAGGAGTGAAAAGCATAAATTCTACTTTCGGGGTTATATTTAGTTGTTCAGTTGACATTTAGTAGAGCAGTCACTTTAAGCTCACTTTGCATTGGTTTCGCTCCATCTTTTTCACATCCTTGAGTTTCCAAAATGGCTTTGGAAGCCACACCATGGCAAATAAGCCCAATTAGAGGGACCAGGAAGTGATGTTCCGGTTAACCCCCAGCTTGCCAGAAGTGCTTTAGGCATCTGCTCAGGATTTTGAAACAACTCCCATGACTTATGAAGCAGGCTGTGTCTGCAGATTGAGAAACATTTTACATGCATTCATTCACTTGCAGCAGCAGCGCGAGCTCCAGATCACCACCATATTCACTAACTACTGAAAGATTTTTACAAAGTTAACCACCTATGTCACTCTAGCTGCAATTCTCATCTCCTTTGATGTCATCAGTTCAACAGCTTACTTTCAGCTTAGTATTAATCAGCTGGATCTAAGTCCAGGGTGCTTTTCTTAGTTCTCCACCACCGCTCTCCACTGGTGCACACAGCAAGTTTATCACTATGCTGTGTGACAATATTATATAGTTTTCAGGCTTGTTGTTCTCCAGCATTACTTGGAACAAATAAAATGAAGTGAAAAGTAGGAATATTTCTGTATGCCACGTTTGGCCTCTCTTGCCATTCACCATAGGGCTGAACTGAGTTCAATGATCTCCGTTTTCACACTGTTACAGCATCCAGACACTGGTACTCTGGCCCACATTGTTACCTGACTTGCACTGTGCCTGCCACTGCCACCGACTCCCCAAGCTCCTGAGGAGTTCTGCAGCCTTCTGTTAACACTTTTCTCTTTTCCTAGCTAGAGTTTTTTCATGGTGCCATTCTCCCTAGCCCACTCTAGTGATGGTAAACCCAGCAAAAACCCAGCAAAAACTGAATTAAAGACAGGACTTGGCCCAGCATTCTCTTACCAGGAGTTCCACAGAACTTAGGCTGTATGGCGTTGGCCAAGCAATGAAAGTGAGCCAGAAGATCACTCCACACTGCAGAGAGGAACTGGTATAACTCTCTTGGGAGTGGAGAGGCATATGTATGAAGCTGGTTTTAATTAAGACATCACAGCAGCTGTTTGCAGAGGCTTGCCTCTTAAAGCCTTCCCAAGACACAGGTTGCTCATGGAGATGCTTATATACTTAAAAGAAAAAAAAATCAACAACAACAAAACCAAAGCACTAAGAACTCAGAGTACAAAGTGAAGACATCCTATGATGACCCACATCCTTCTATGGAGACTTTTTCCAGTAGTAGTTGAATGTCTGTTGTGACAAGCATTCACTTAGGACTTTCTGTTCCCATAGGTAACTTCTAACATTGGCCCAGAGAAAACACTGATAAAGAATAAAGGCTCAGATAATATCTAAGACTATGCCATTCTCACAGCTTACATGCATTCACAGAACAAGGATATGCAAAGGTAGAAATGGGAATGCAGCTGACTCCCAAATTACAGGGCATTTTTGATGCAACTTTGTGAATTTCCACAGGAAGTTTAATTTAAATATAACCTGATTATCCATGCTGTAAGGTTCTTTCATCCCACTGTACTGACAACCATAGCATCCAGAAACAACAGGCTGTAGAAGGCACATGTGATGGTAAGTGCTGGAAATCTGTACCCAGCAAGCAGCATTCCTTAACCCCCGAGAGTTGTGAACAGCTTAAACACAGATTAAGAAACTACATTTGACTGCAGAACTGGATGATTGGATGATATTGAGACACTAAAGTCAGACATAGAAACTTTCCTGAAGCTACACTGAGCGTCTATAGCTAAAAAACAACTTCCTGTCAGAAGCTCTATTTTCAGTTACAGACTGAAAGAAGCTGGAGGTTAGTGGTATAGAGGGTGTGGATGCTCTTCCTCCAACCAATCTGTTGCTTATGGATTTTTACAAGCATCCGTTTATTCAGCAGCAACAAGTAACGTTCTTGTGTTCCTGTCCCAGCTGAGAGGACAAGGAAGACAGGGAGGGAGAAATGGAGCAGCTCACAAGAAGAAAAATGTTTTCCTAGTCTCCGGGACAGCAGGCGTATCAAAAGACAAATCTCTCTCCATATGCTCTCGGTCCCCCTGTGTCCTACATGCCTGTGCTCACTGAGGTCTGTGTGATATATACCTGCAGCATGAGAAGAGCTCCCAGTTTTGTGCTAAAAATGAACGGTGACCTTATATACATACAGGCTTGTGTTTGCTGCCAGGGCTCTGGTAAGCCCCACTGAAATACAGGAACTGCCACCCTGCCTTTGTGTGTGCCAAAAATCCCACCACATTCAACAAAAGAAGATCAAGGGTGTTAACCCCGATGCCTCAGCTAACTTAACCCAAACCTTGCTCCCAGTACCCACTTTGCAGAAAGACACCTCCTCCTTGTCTCTAAATGGCCACCCAGCATAAGCATCTCTCCATAATAATTCATGAACAGGCTTCCAATGGTGCGGGTTTGGAAGCGAAGGTTGGCTCAGACACGATTATCCTTTTCACCAGCCTAAGTTGGAAGCGCAAACAATAGGCATGCAGACCAATAGCTGCACTCTGACCTTGATGTTTCAGACCACCAGGCTGTTAAACAAGAGGCAGGACCCCTGTGGTCATGGGAATCTCCAGCATGTGTTTAAAAGTGCAACACTATATTTATTGGAAAACTTTCCTCAACCAATTTTTAACATTTTTCAGGTGTCTGATTGCTGCATTTTACACAGTCAGTGTACAGGGATACAGATGCACAAGCAGAGGTGAGGAACAGAAAGAGAGAACTCCTCCTAGCAGCTTTTAAGTGACCACATACCAGCAGCTATTGTCTGTAATATTTCTGGTATTGCCCCTGCTCCTTTAGCTGCTGCTGAGCTTTCTCATGCTGTAAACAGATAAATCCAAGTCTTGTTGAAGACAACAGTTTGGATCCAGGGTTCTGTTTCCTGGGAGTGACAGAATCATTTATTCCTGTGCTGCAAAGAATCTGTCTCAAGCAGTCAGCTCTGCCAGGCTCAGCTCTCTCTCTGTATAGCTCTTCTTGTACACAACTCAAAGTGGACATGGAACAAATCGGTTTTGAAAGGCATCTTCCAGGAAGGTTTGGGACAACCAGTGTCTGAATTCTGTGTGAGCTAACAAGTCCGTGCAGAGAAGCAAGAACAGCCTTTAAAATCACACAATTGTCCAGTTTGTGAAGTGATTTGTCTTTAAAATATGACATTCAACACCTGCTGTTATATATTGAGAATTTTTAGGTGCTCTGAATAAACACAATCCTAAAAAATAAAGCCCATACCCAGTTAATGCAGCTGGTAGTTAATTATTACAATATGTGACACTTCAAATATACTGAGGCGATGACATTTAGCTGATTTGCCTTCCCTATTTTTTGCTAAGCAGACTGGCAAAAAGAAGAAAAGCGATTGATCTACTAACAAGTTTAACACAACCTTGAAATAAATTACATTCAGAAGCTAGAAGCCTGACTTGGTTTAATAGTTAAATCATTTATTCTTAGGCATAGAAAAAAAAATAATAAAAAATCCTGCCCTCAAGTCATTATCAGCATGATCCTCTATTTGAAGTCTTGCAAAGTGTTCAAGGAACGGCCCTGGTGATTTGGCCAAAAGGAAACAACACACTCAGCAGCTCTATGCAGGCCCAACAAAATGGAGACTCCCAGTATGAGAATATTAAATTATTATGGCTTTTGTGACAGGGGGCACAATTGTTAGTGGCCCCCTTCCTCTGATGGCCAAGTTACGTTCTTCCCTGCCGTGAGCATTCATTGTCACACCTAATATTTGCATGCTTTGATAATAATAAGATTGTCAAGATAATAGCAGGGAAGTTTCAGTAGAAACTCAGTTTTCAAAAGCCAGCTGTGCACGGCCCCAGTTGCTTTTTCTAAGAAGACGCCTTCAAAAAGCAAAATTAAGCCTTGCTCATAAGAAAAACAATATTATTCTCCTCCCAAAAGAAGAAGAAGAAAGGAAAAAGGGGTAATCGGAAGGGAGAGGGATGAAAACAACTTTCCGGAGAAACTACTTTTTATGTGAGTTGTAACTTCTTTTTTGTTCTCTGCAGTGTTTTGGTCAGTGCAAGCAAATAATGCTGCAAATAGAGGAACAGGTTTTAAATCAGTGAGTAATTACCTTAGTGAGCTTTATCGATTGCACAGATCAAGCTGAAAGACTTTGGGGCTTTTCTCTCTCATCCACCTTTTTGCCTGACATAACCATTCAACAGCTTAAATGAGCTGGGATACAATGTGATTTTTTTGGAAGAATGGAAGTATTGTTGAAATCCACAAAATCTGTATTTCCTGTGGCTTAAGCAAACTTGCTCCTTTGTCCACACAAAATAATGGCTTAAAACAGGAAAAGAAAAATGTTCCCTCCCCCCTTTTGCTCTGCATCACTATTTCAGACAGCATCACCCTGAATTATGGATGTTTCCTTGCTACCCCAAGAAAGGGGGAGAGAAGAGATCAGAGTCAAAACCAGCCTTCCACAAGGACACTGAGAAATGAAATCCACTGTCAAATGGAGACAGCCAACAACTTAGCATTAACTCCATCAGGTTGAACAGGTCTGTATAATTATTTAATAAAATTAATTAATAAAGCACATTTCATACAGCCCAAAATGGAGGTGATTAAATCACACTTAATTTCAGGCCATTTAGGAGAAGCAGAGATCTGTGTTCGGATTCATTGTAGGAAGGAGAGACAAAATTCAACTGTTGGGCCTGCCACAGAGATTTGTTCACTGAACCTCCCTGGGTTCTCTTTCAATTTTGCAATAGAAAGCAGATTTTACAGAGTAAGTAAGTGTCCACAGTCTGCTCCATTCTTGGCAGTTATTTCAACCTTCAAGCAATGATGACTTACTCAGGAGGTGTTGCAGATCAAAACCTTTGATCACAAATTTTACATCTTCTGGCCATTGTAGGCTGCCAAAGGATCAGAAGCACCTAGAGTGCATGCACAGAAACCTACTTGCCTTTCACACAGGGAGGTGTCTTTTCCTGTAGAGTTATTTAGACAGCAGGAGTGAACTCAGCATAAATTACCAAAAGGTCAAATACCTTCACTGACTCACATTTGCAGTGCAACGTAGGCTGAGCAGGAACAATCACAGAAGATTCAGCAGAGAACAAGGGCAGAAGTGTACAGGGAGCTGGAGTCTCAGCCACAGGTAAGAGCCACTGGAAAGACATCTCCTGGAAGATTCACCTCTGTGGCCAGTAAGCTGCCAAGGAAGTGGCAATCTGTAAAAGCAATCGATGACAAGAGCAGAGGTGTTAGCTATCCTGATACTCCTACAATAAATGGGTACTGAAATGAGAATGGAAAGCCATCTCTCTCTCTTTTTTTTCTTCCAGTGTTGCCTTCTTCAGGAAGGGTTGAAGAGCAGATCACAGTGCCATAACTCATCATTTTTCAATGCTGACTGATCCTGATGATGGTAACCCAGCACCACCTCCCTTGTTAATCAACGACACATAAAATATTTTTCAGGTACTATCTGAAAATAATTCCACTAGAGTTTAGACAGATGCGTACTTATAAAAATATCTGCTCTACAACCCAGCATCTCTATTCCAAAATATGCTAATCCCATACAGTCACTTGGCTGAATGCTCACCTGGTTCCGTCCTTGTTACTTCCATGAATTCGCCAGCAAGCCAACTTTGGGGTGTGATAAAGCTGTTCCTTTGCTTCATCATACGCTCCTTCACCAATATGCAGCTAAAGAAATCAGAGGTAGAGCCAAAGAATATGTATTTACAGTAACAACTGCCCTAGTGCATGAACATATCTTTCATAGAACCAAGCTGGTGTACAGCTGAAAGTGCTCAGGATAGGGAGGTTATGGTAAATGAATACATCACGTGTATTTATAAAGGCACACACACAGAAACATGTATACATGCTGCAAAAAAAACAAGTATTCTAGATTAGAAAGCTTTCTTGCAACAAGCAGCTAAGCTTCCACTGGCACACACTGATGCTAGAAAGATCTCTGTGGCTGGAAATTATGATCTGTATCACACTTTTTCCAGTTGCTTGGGTTCCATAAACGTAAGAGATGTCAGAAAAGTAGGTCTCTCTAATTCACTGCATTGAAATGCATATTACAAACAGTGAAACTCATCGAAATTGAGCTTATATATATTACATAAACAGGATGACTTCATATGCTGTTTTCTTTGCAGATGAGGAAACATTCAGCATATACTCATTACCGTGGCACAAGAATGGGAAGTATCTTCAGTGGTCTCAGCTGGGATCCTTGGCCTACTCCAACAGGAGTAAGGAAAAGGGTCATAAATGACCAGTACTGGAGGAAAGAATCAGATCAAGTAAAAATAGAGGAAACAGCTTGAGCTCCCCGACAACTTTATTCTTCCACCTCTCGTGACAGGTCTGTGCTCCATCTTAGAATTCCTGATGTGACACCGAACTGTCCTTTAGGAGCTAGAAAGGTGACATCATCATGCCTTTCAGGAAGAAATCTGTTATTAGGGAATGAAGAAGAAAACAGAGGGGAAGAAAGCAAGGAACAAGCACTAATTTCTAGTCAAAAACATGAATATCTCTGTTAGAGCATCTATGAATTTGAGTTTTGCTGTGATTTTTTTTCCCAGATAAGCAAGACAGCAAACATTTTGATGGGAGCTGCTCAGTCCGAGGGATGATGTTATGACTTCCCTGCAACACAAGTTTATCCTAAAGCAAGCTGATCCATTCCTCTGAGCGGGGCAGCATGGGACAGAGAAGGAAAAGGGTGGTGGTGGGGACTAGTGGGAGGGGGGGGGGGAAAAAAAAAGCTTTTCTTTACACTTGTGCTGTTCTGAATGTGGACCATCTGTGCCCCCAGCTGGAGTGCTGGAGATGGTCTGGCACTTGAACCACACCATATTTACAGATCTAAACACAAATGGCTACTGCCTGATTGTTTCATGATTCATTAGTCAGACAAGCTCTCCTCTCCCGCCAGCACAGCTGTTACAGAGTAAACCTTTGTCACTTAATAGGCCTGATTATTACTTTCCATCAAAGGTATTGATCTGTGTCATCTCTACTTAAGGGAAAAGGGGAAAAGCAAAAAGGGGACCAAAATGTGTCAGGAAAACAAGAAAGGGGGGAAAAAAATGAAAAACAATGACATTTCTATGGTTATTAGAGGCACTGGTCAATACGTTTAATCTCTCCTGGCTGTACTGTATTCATGTATTCATTTAGCACAGTGACAAGGTTACTCATGGAGATGAGGCGTCGCACATGATGTGGCATTCCTTGCACTGCACCAGACTGCTGCAGTCACACAATATGGCCATGCATATAATTGGTCGGCAAAAGACACAATGTGAATTAACAAATAGCATTTAAAAAAATAGAAATCAATTAAGTCACGCAAGCAGCAGAAGGTAAGAACACAGGTTCATCTGTAAGTGGCATGAGATGAGATAAAGAGATGGAGAGTGAGATTTTAGAGAACTGTCCCGGGGTTAAGTCCTCATCCTTCGGAGTTGATGGCACCATCCCAGTTTGCACCAGTTGAAGAGCTAGCCCTTTTTATTCAGCAAATGAGTGCAGGACAGGATGAGCTCTGTTACATAATTGTGATGCAGAGTGTATTTACCACAGCTTGAGAGCTCGTGTTGCTCTCGGAGCTGCCTGACAAGCTGCTATTGCACCAATTGCAGCATTATTGCAAATTCACTCACTCCATTCATGGGATGAGATCTGCAACATCCAAATTGAGAATTTTATCACCTCTCGGACTCCCATATTGTTATCAGCAGCGTTCTTGCCTGGTGCTGCCTGGTACCCATCATTCCAGTGACAGTGACGGTGGATGTGGTGCTGTGGATCCAGTTCTCTTATTCTGTTTTCTGTGCATTTAAGGCATTAACTCCAAATTCTGAAGCCAAATCCCAAAGCCCCTCTTTCAGAATAAATGGCAGCAAAGATCAGTGAGAAGCGCAGGAGAGAAAAGGCACCACCAGCATAGACCACTTTGGCATGAGCCCTTAGCATCACAATAGTGTTACTACTTGGGCTCTTGAAATCAAAGAGAAATAAAAGCCACATGTGCACGTTCATGGCCAAAAAGGACATGTAGAACTAGCGTGAGTGCTTTAGGTGCCATGTTCACTTCCCATACCTGATCTGGGGGCAGTTTGGTGAGTCTAAGCAGACTGCCATCAGTTATCCCAGATGTTCTTTCTGGGTGAAGCCCACTCCCCTTGTTCAGAGTCACAATTGCTTTAGTATAGGGCAAAGAACAACCTTCCAGCTCCTTGAGACTCTCATGTTTTCTCCCAGCCCACTGAGATCTCATTTCTACCCACTCACTCCCACATCCCACTGCATAATGCATTTTCTCTGGATAGAAAGAGAAAGAAATCAGAATACTGTGGCACGTGACACCAAGAAAGAGTTGTGGCACACGCGATCCATTGGAAAGTGTTGCTTGGCAATACTGTGTGTGCTCAGCTCCCCGCCAAGGGACCAGTGTTGTCCCTGTGCCAGGAAATCAGCCATTCAGCTAACAGTCAGCACAGTAAAGAAGCGGCCGCAGAAGACAGAGAAGCAGAAGGGAGCCGTCAAACTCAAAGAGATGAGCTTGCTCTCTTCTCCTCATTCACTACAACAAATAGCAAGGGGGTGTGGGTGAGGAGTGAAGAACCAGAGAGATGCTCTCACTTTTAGCTTTGCCTGTATCTCAAAGAAGAAAACTGCTTAGTCAGTGGTAAAAGAGGAACAAAAAATGACATAGCACAATGATGCATTTAGGTTATGAGAAACAACCTTCTCATTTGTGAGTTGTTTTGGAATGGAAAAGGGTGACATTTTGTCACTGAATCATTTGGAAGTAGACTGAGTAAAGCAGGCAGACACAGGCAGCTCAGAATAATCCTGCAGTAGGCAGGTCGTTGCCACTATCAGTATTTTGTTTTCTTCCTTTGGAGACAATGTTTGATTCCAGTGACAGAACTACAGCAAGCAGCCAGCAAGGGAAAGAGAAGAGGGGAAAAAAATAAGAAAAGAAAAACAAACTTCAGTAGCTACAAAATAAATCTTAACTTTCTAAAAACTTCCTTCTCTTCTATGGTGAGTTGATGAGAGTAAAGTTTTATTATTGGAACTACCCGTGGAACTACCAGAAATGCTGCTAATCTGTTGTGTTACCCTTTCAAAGAAGGTGCTGAGACTTGCCAGGATTACTCTTCTTTCTATTCTCACTAGCGCAAATCAGCAGTAATAGCAGTTACGTCAGATATCACACAGGTGGATAGTGATAGGACAAGGGGGAATGGTTGTAAACTGAAACAGGGGAGGTTTAGGTTAGATATTAGGAAGTTGTTCTTCACACAGAGGTTGACATAATGGAACAAGTTGCCCAAGGAGGTTGTGGATGCCCTATCCCTGCAGGCATTCAAGGCCAGACTGAATGTGGCTCTGGGCAGCCTGGTCTGGTGGATGGCAGGTTCTATGATCACACCTGCGGCCCATTTAGTCCAGTAAGTTCCTGAACTGATAGCATCAACAGCTCCAATAGTAACCTCTCTTCAACTTCACAGTGAAATTCAGACAGAAAACCTCCTCTAGTTCATAACAGAATTGTTCCTAACACCCAAAGTTGTATAACCTGCTTGAGTCAATGGGCACTTAAGATCTGTGTGGATTTCCTACCTGTTTCCAGCACCATATTCCCTCCTTTCTCCTGGTGTTTACAATAAAATCATTTGATGGACACTGATGACAATATTTACCTACATGCATGAAGTGTGGTTTCGAGTTTTCTGAAATATGCTCAGTTGCATTATTTTTCTCTGTCATTTCTCTGCTTGTGAGCTCAGAACAAAGCTGAAGTAATTCACATCTATATAAAACAGAGACTTAACAAATCTCAGCCTATAGTGAGCTGTCTCTGATGGAGCTTGTCTGAGTCCCAAGGACCTACCTGGCCTGAGTACTGCCTCATGGGAAGAACTCTCCTTCAGAAATAGAACAATACATGCAGTGTCACTGAACACCTGTGAGCTATTCTCAATATGCCTCAGGCCACAGACGCCCTCAAGCTGCATCTGAATGGGACGGATTACTCCAAAACTCCTTATGACCACCGATGAGGGGGAGAAAGAAGAAACAAGGCATTCTCATTTCATCCCCCCCACCTTGCATGGAGCAGAAGGAAGGCAAAAGTACACCACCACCCATCTAGCCCATCCCCAGGCTTTCCATCTAATCTATATATTCTGCAGCTGGTGTAAATTGCATCAGACCTGTGTCAGGTTCCTTCTGCAGGCCCCGTGAAGTACTGCGCCTTGCAGCTGAACTGTGTCCTCAGCCGAAGACATCTTCTCTGGATAGGGAGGGGGGAAAGGAAAGGAAGAAAAAAAAAGAAAGGGAAAGCTTCAGGTCAAACGATTGATTACAGTTTTGAATTACAGGGGGCTATTGATTTTTCATTAAACACCATGTACTGCTGTAAAGCGGAAAAAAAGTAATTCATTGATCAGAGCTGTGGGCCATGTTCACTTATTGGCTTCCTGCCACATCCCATTATTCCCAGTTCTAAATGTATATTGAAGTCAGTTCATCCTAATCATTGCCTCCTGTCACCAGAAATGTCTCTCAGTAACTATTAGTTTAATCACCCCTTTCTTACAATGGTAATGAGTGATAATATCCAGCATTATGGCAGATTCATGAATATTATTCATTGTGTTACAGCATTGCATTTCACAATCCTACAGTTAAGGGTCTGTCAGCACTTCCATTGCAAAGCCCCCAGGCCTGGGACTTTATCAATCACTCCTAAAAATTTGCTCCTGGCAGAAATAAGGAGCTGAGGGTGTCTCAGTTTTGGAGAGAATGTTGTTGGAACTGCTCTCTACAAAATCTTTCTGGCCACAGTTTAACTGCATTAAATGAGTGCTGGAAGGGGGAGAAAAAGGGAGAAGCAAGATGAGCTTTGCCAGCTCAAGCTGCTTTTTTCAATTGATTAAAATGCCATCATTTCACAAACAGAATGATCTTGCTGTTACATTGGACAGAGACTCGGGAGATAGACTTTCTCTTCCCAAAGCTGACACGTGAACAATACAAGCATGGTACTGTGCTGATCGCGACACTTTAAATCCCAGAACATCTTCTTTGAAACCTTTTGACTTTTACAGTATGTTTTCCTGTATGCTGGCTGCTAGCTTCTGTGTCTGACATTCCGCATTTTGAGAAAGCTACATCCTATAGAGCCAAATGTTGAAATGCTCAGATTTTATGTAGTATCTGCTTGGGTAAAATCTCGTGCTGGGGATCATGGAGGTGAACTTTTGGTAATGAGTTCACGTTTGATTCTAGCATCCAGCCTGGAGGTCTAGAGGAAGCTGGTCACATTTTAAATTCTCACCTACACCTATTGGAAAAGCTTTTGATTTCCAGTGACTAGCCATAAAGATGTCACTGGAACTATATGCCCTAAAGCTGGGAGAAGACCCAAATATTATTTTCAAACCACTGAGGTTTACTGAGCTGACAACTTGTTTTTACACTACTCTCAAGCAAGGAAATGGAAGGCAGATAACGCAGGATCCAAAACCATGCTGTGTTAATACAAGAGAATACAGGCTTACCTGGGGACTTTTCACAACTGCCAGTTTCATCTGACATGCATGTAGCTTAACGCGGCATTGGCTATTTGAAATCACTCATCTGAAAAGCAAGAATGAACTTATCACATTCTACAGGGAGTTACAGACAGGTACAGAACTAATCACATACACAGAGTAACAAATATAATATTTAATCCAGCATAGAAAGCATTCAGAAAAGAACAGATCACTATAGGAGAAAACATGGGAACAAAGCAGATGAGCACCAAACTTAAGCTTAGCCCTGACACTAATTAGCTGGAATTAATGTGAGATACATTTCAGCATCCAACAAACTGATGGTGGTATTGATAGGGATTATTATCTGCCACAGTGTGGGCATATCCTAAACCACTCTTCCATCACCATTTCACTACCAATACTCACCATTTGTGTGAAAGGAATTCTCTTCAATTAGTATTCGGTGTTACATCTACTGCAGGTAAGGAATGCTCAGAAACAAAGGGAATAGGGTTAGGCAAGGCAGAGTGCCAAGACTGGGGGAGAGCCAACTTGCCCACTCAAGGAGGTGGGACCATTCTCAAATAAAACATTTCTGTGCAACACCTGAGGGAGTTCTTCTTTTCAGCAGGGGTCATTGGCCCTCCAAGCATGCTGGAAAGGGAGTTCAAGCTACAGACAGAAAGTGCCACTTCATTTACCCACCCATGCTTTCTTGCAAGTGTCTTTTGCAATGTGTTCCAATACATTGCCTCTCCCTGAAGCCAACCTCCTGCTGAAACTCTTCACAGTTTGCTGCAAAGAAGAAGATGAAGCCTGCTAATTCCTGCTTTTGAGTCCAGAGCCTGTACTTGAGAGGTCAAGTGGGGCTGCAAGTGACCATCTGGACAGAAAAGGAACAGCAAATTCCAGTCACAAACTTGCTTTTGTGCTCTGGTCCTCAGTGGCTGCAGTGATAGAAATGAGGATCCTATGCACAGTGCAGTAAAGGTGGTGGTGGATTCAGGCCTCTGGAAATGAATTCTATTGAGGCAAAGGGCTAATGGTGGGTTATGGTGTGTGGGAAAGAGTGGAAAGCTGCAGGGCTGGCAGCAATTGAGCTGAAGGCATCAGGTGAAGCCCAGGGGGATGCTCAGCACTTAGAGGATGCTGTCAGAATAAATAAAGCTTTTCCTTACCAGACACGGGCACAAAAGAGCAGCTTATCCATGTCAGGTAGTTATATGGCTCCTATTATCCAGCAAGCACTTTGCAGTCTTCACTGTGTTTATCCTCACAGAAACCACAGTCGTAGCAGAAGGCAAAGTCACTGGAGAACAACTCCAGCATTTGCCTGGTTGCATTTTGAGTACAAAAGTGAAAATTGTATTGGTGAATCCAAAGAGAGCAAGACCTGGGCTGTCAGACACTCTATCCTTTATGTCCCATAGGAAATTACCAAGAAGTCATTGAGCAAACACTTCTGAGGATCTTACCTAAGTGACTAATCCAAATACACAGAAAGAGTCTGCTGCAGAGCAGGGTACTTTACTTGCCATGTCCTGAAGGAAATACTCATTTCACATCTACTGGATGAAGCACATATCCTGTAGGCAAGAACACTTGCTTGAGCACAACCCTATTCTCTCTCCTTCAGCAGAGATGTTCTCCTGGCATCCCACATTTGCATGGCATTCACTTAACCTTACAAAAAGTTAGGGGGAGAGATCAAAGCTGTTGTTTTGGCTGCCTTCACATTTCTTTTCTCCCAGAAAACGTTGTGCCTGCAACAGCCAGGTCATTTAGAATGAATTGGTTGATGCTATTAAATTTACACCCTAGGAATGAAGCCCTTACTGGCAAGACCTGTTTTGTCTCTAATGTGTCTCTATACCTCGTGCCAAATAAACAGTGCTCATTTCACATCATTTGCAAAGGACAGAAATCCTCTGCAGAGATGCAGCAAGCAACACTTCTCCCATGCCATTATGTACTACACATTTCTTGGGGTAATAAAGCCTTCATTTCATGCTTCAACACACCTGATCTAAAGCTGGGATTCAACAGTGTATTCAACGAGAGCTCAGATTCAGCTACAGCTCCCACCTAACTTCACTATGAATGCATCCACGTTTTATTTGCATTTTTAACTTTCAGAAACATCTCCCATGGGAAAGAGGAAACAAAGTCATTCAGACTTTTTATTTCCACTTCTCCAGTGACTTTTATGTATGTTGATCCACTGTACTCAAATTCAAAAGAGCAGTGCTAATCTCAGACAGCAAAGCTCCTGCAAGTAGTGTGAGAACAAGTGGCAATTGGCAGAGAGCACTCCAGCACCAACAGCAATTTACACCAGATCTTCAGAGCTGACCTGTTCTGCTTCATGCTAGCTATTCCTTGCACAGTGCCTCATAATCAGTCCACGTGATCAGTCTATCAGAGTCCGGGAGGATGCAAAGCACCATGAAATATGTGTGTGCTTGTCAGAAGCATAGCCTAAACACTTACAGTGCTGTAAATAAGAAGTCAACAGCTGCTGTACTTTACAGTTCAAGGTAAGAAAGAATAGCTGATGTAAATTGTACCAGCGTGCTATCGACATAAAACAACAGGGCACAACAGATTACTGTAGGCCCCAAGCACTACACATCTGTCTTGACAACAGTGTAAGTTTGACACCCATCAGTTCAAACGATAAAATACAGCTCGCAAAGGGAATTGTTTCAGCCCTGCATTGGAGACTGCATATGTACAGAGGGGCAGGAAGAGAATATTCTCAGTTCAGGTAGCACTAGAGGATTCAAGCAGCAAAGCATGAGGCAAGCATACTGATATGCTCCACAGGAACATATCTGTTGAGTCAAGTCCCAGTCTAGTTGGGTGCTTATGCTGGCATATAACTTCAAGCACTGATTTGAAGACAGCTGCTAGCAATCTTTAAGTTATGCACATAATTACACTGTATGTATATACTAAGGCATGCTAAAACAAGACTAGCAGACACTATCTCACCACTCCATTTGAAGCAGACTAAATGATACTGCTTGCCTGAGCCAGCTTTGGGCCCAGTCTTTACTGTATCTATTTACCACCTCTACTGAGTCACAAACATCAGCTCCCCAGTCCCAATGGAAAGGCTGCTTACTTGGTGCTGAACATCATAGAACAGCTGGAGTGGAAAAAGACCTCTGGATCATCAAGTTACAACTCCTCTGCCACAGGCAGGATTATCAATCACTAGATCAAGTTCTAGATGAGATTGCCCAGGGCCCCATCCACCATGGCCCTACTGAATACAAGTAGGTATGAGTAGATCATGAGTTATTTTAAAGCCAGCAAATATCCACACCCCTCAAAGAGGGTCTAATAGTAAAAACTCACATGAAAATGCGTCTGTGGAAAGGAGCAATAAACCATAGTTAATGTCCATTCTCCAGGTCCAAGCCTTTCATGCCCTTAGCGCTCCTTGGAGAGGAAGATAAAAATAAGTCAGTCCCTAACACAAATCCTAACTTTCTGTCAAGTCTTCCGCCTGACTTAAACCTCTTCTTATGGAAGCTACTTCTGAAAATCCCCAAAAGTTCCCACTTCCATCCTGCCGTGATAAAATCCTTCTGCTCAGGTGCAACTCACAATACCAGTGTGATTCACTCGAGGTCTTTGGTTGTACTTAGACACTGAGAAAAGAACATTCCTGAGAAACAAGGGCAGGAAAGACACACACATACATAACCTCCTTCCAACACACATCTGTGTAGAGCACTTGTCTGTGCCTGGGAACCAGGAAGAACTTCCAGCTGCCTGCATTCAGCTGATTCTAAAAAGTCTGCATGATCTCATCAGGTTAATGCTTCAGGGCTGAGCATGATGTGAATCTCAGCTGATATCAAGAATTCAGGGCATATGTTGGCAGAGCATGTTGTTACAGGCCAATCCTCAAGCACGTAAGCCACTGCGTAAAAGCCTGGCACACATCTAAGCAGCAGGCTCTCAAGTGAAGGAAAACATGATGGGATTATGGTCTCCATATTCACTCTGCAATAACATCATCTATTTTAGATGCCACTAAGAAGCAAGTTGGTTTCTGTAGACAAACACAGTTGCCTTACTCAGACTCAAGCTTTCAAAAACAAAGCACCACTCAATGAATAGAGTAGAAGTAGAGCACAATCAATATTTGTGGTTGTTAGTGTTACTGTCAACCATTATGAAACACTAGAAAATCACAAGTAAGGGTTTAATCAGTTTGGGTAATTCTGCAGGAAATACTACCAATAGAAACTAATACATATGCAAGCAAGAGCAAGCTGCCTGGGAAACAGCGCTTTGCCTTCAGTGTGAAATAAAACATAACACTTAAATTGCCTTTGGCCTAGCATAAGTGTACTATTTTGTATACATATACTCCTGAAAAGTTGTTCCTGAGTATCAACTCAGGTTCTATCTTCTGTTCTTCAGACTTGTAGCACAGGAGGTTGATGTCATGCTAGTGGTCTGAATTCAGAGCCATTCTTTTTGTCTGTCTGGAAACAGTCCAGATTTTTCCCTAATTAACTGGGAGCAGTTTGTCCACATAGAAGCATCTCCCAGCCCCAAGGATGCCAGCAGTCCCTTTATGATTTCTGAGCAATATGCAGAGCTTCTCTATTTAAGCATCTCGCATAGTATTGCTGCTGTATGTGTATTGTACCAGCCCTGGTCACTCACCCACTGCTGGTGTAAACTCAATCTGTCTGTCCTTCCACAGCCCTCTCTTCCTCTTGTAGGAGGGCGGTACTGCTCCCCATTGTGTGACCATGCTGCATATGCTTGTCAAACACAAACGCCCCTGAGAAGGGGAAAGGGCGAGGGTCCATAATAGCATTGAGATGCCAAGAACACAATGTCCCCAGATGAGGGTGGTCAGCAGTACAAGTGGCTATCAGAAAGTCAGAGCAAAATTCAAGAGGCTGAGCACTTCCAATTATGATTGAAATCTGCCATTTAGTTCATCATGTTTATTTAGGCATTAAAAGCAATTTTCCAAGCACATGTCTGTCACATTTAGACACAATGGGCTAGCTTGTAATTAGGAAGTATATGACCTCACTGGCTTTAATTGGGAGAAGCCCACATCCAATCCATTTACCAGATGATAGAAGGCAACTGGCATTGGAAGGGAAGTTTGGCGTCAGCTGTAGGACGCATACAATACCTGCTGTAATTGCTCCCAATTCATCATCACCCCTTCTACCATCAGCACTTTGTCAATGGGTTGTTCACAAATTTGTTTGTGTACCAATGCAAAAGAACATGAGACAAATACTGCATCATGGAGAATGATGTTTATCAGAGGCCAAGAGAGAAAAATAAATAAATACCAGAAATGGTAAATTCTGCTTTGGCAAGGGAGCAGGGCAGGCATGGGGCCAAAGCCAGGTCCAGCCTAAGGGCTGTAATCTAACTTTACACCTGCCTGTGCTAGGTCAGAATGCAGCCCATGCTAGAAACCAGGGCACACTGTAGCTTAAGTATACAAGAAAGAAGATATTTAGGGCTGAAGCATCCTAGTAGGAGGCTGTTATAAGGAGAAGTCTGTGGTAAGAACATACAATAAAAAAACTCCACATTCAGCTATCTGTATCTTATTGCATAGGAAATACAATTCTGTCCCAGCTAAAAGCTGACAGACATATCTCTCTGCCTCCATTGTATTTCCAGTGATTTCCATAATGCTACACAGATGCTCCTTATTACCAGAAAGGCTCCATAGCTATGACCCTCCCCACACACCAATCCTTAGAGATAAATAAAGCTGTTGGCAGTAGTTTCAAATGCAAACCATCATCCTCCAAAGGGAACTGTGCTCAGGCTCAAAGGAGTCCCGACAAAGGATTTTTTCTAAATAGGGGAGAGGGGAAAAGCTGTTGCATATAAAAGCTCTTGCACCACTCTGAGAAGTTCATCTACTTAATACCACCACAAATGGGATCGTGTCCCCAGTGTGAGCAAGTCCTATGTGAGGCATCCAGGCAGTGCTGCAGTAGACAGACATGCTTCTGCAGTCTCTTTCCCATGGGGAGGAGAGCTGACTTAAAAAAATCAAAGAAAACCACATTATAGAAAAACACCTACTTCCTGAAAGCAATCCTTTCCTGTCATACTCTTCCTTTTGCATGCATTTTTTCCCATCATCATAGTGCAGATTTTTCATATTTTATTTTATTTTATTTTATTTTATTTTATTTTATTTTATTTTATTTTTTGTCATTGTTATTGCAATTAAAATAAATAATCATCAGAACATGTAGATCTGCTACATCAAGATGAGGATGAGTTCAAAAGGCAGGAGAAAAGACTATGTAAAAGAAATACTGGAGAGTAGAGAAGCTCACATACATTTTACCCTCAAGAATCTCCACTCATGAAACATCCCCCCTCAGTAAATGTTACAGGTTGACCTGTCAGCTCCATTGTGCTTTGGCCAACACAAGGATTTCCTCATCTCCACAAACAGTACAGTCATTACATTTGTTTCTCTTGGATACTGCTTCGCCTTGAGACACAAAGCAGCTCTCCTCCCTGCACTATATGCAGCCCTTCTTCAGCTAACGATATCATACCATTAGGAGATATCATAACAATATCATACCATTAGGAGATAAGAAACAAAGCTGAAAATCAAAAACTTCCATGCCTCATGAATATCCAGTATTAAAACATAAAGCAAAACAATAACACATATAAATAGATAGATCATAAGAGGGACAGATTTTACCTTGATTTGGGATAAAACACTGATATCTCAGAAGTTTGTGTAGAATGAAATACTGGATTAAGTTTTTATCAAATGGGGCTGTGTTGCCTCCTCACCATTGCCCCAGAGGGTGGGAACCAATATCCCACCCTCCTGCAAAGCATGGGAGGGCCTTCAGGTGAGGAGAAAATCTGTGGCTGCAGTGGCCAAAGGGAAAGGTGAGCTTAGGAAAGGGAAGGGACTCCAAAGAGGGAGATGGTGTCAGCCTCTGCCCAGCACCACTATACTGCAGGACAGCCTGGTCCTGGGGATATGGCAATCTCATACATTCATCATCCTTGCTGCAGACCCTGGATACTGAGGCTATAAAGGCCTCAAAAACAGGGTGACTGGAAGTAGGGTGCATCTGTGTACAAGCTTTCTCTCCCTACAATGTCTTTATCTCAGACATCCCATCCTGGCCAAATATTCTTTTGGGGGCAAATTGTCATAGTTCTAATGATCAGACATGCTCTGGATTTACAATACAGAAGGAAATCTCTGCAATGGCAGCCAGATGTCTTTAGGCTAGGTGCAATGTGAAGTGTTTAATGTACTTTCCCTGTTATTTCAGTTAGTTGCTCTGCACCCTTTTGGTAACCCCTCAGCAGAACAGCAAGACCCAGCATTTAGCAGAAGTTTTATGATGAAGGGTAGAATATTGACAAAGATACTTCTGTGTCTGCTCAGGTAGGCATAAAAAGTGCTGACATATGAACAGTTAGCACTGCTTCCTTAAAAATGTATCTGCTGCTGCGCTGGAAGCTGCTGGTGGTGGAGTGTAGCACAATGACAGAAGAGATTCACAGGAAGCTGGGATGAAAATGCTTTGTCATTAGCTGGAGTACAGTGTGCCAATGGGTTAGCTGAGAGAAATCTCTAGCTTCTAATGGAAGCATTCTGTACAAGAAACGACCATGCTTTGAACAGATTTCTGCACGTTTCTTGGTCTTCTGTGGCTGACAGCTTTTACTGGGGCAAAAGAGAGAATGTGAGCAGAATGAGACAATTATCCAGGCATGAGGAAATGCACCAGGCAGAAAGAGATCCAAGTCAAAGACAGGTCTGCCACACAAGTAGTCTGATCTCTGTTCTTAGCACTGCTCATTGGCTCCAACACCAAAACAGTGCCTCCCTGAGAGGCAGCCAAAGCACATCCTGATGCAGCAAGGCCTCCTGCTTCCTTCTTTTTGCATTTCCTTCGTTCCTTCATCTTTTAAAATAATCTACTTCTCCACACCATTACATTTCTGTCTGCTTCAGCTTTTCCCTGGTATTGCAGCTCCCTGTGTCCATCCTGTTGTGTGTCAGCCACACTTGGGGTCCCCCTGGGGGATCTGCCACCAAACTAGACACTGCATCATGCTGATCTATGCTCAGGGCATAGATGGAGGACAGGCCCCAGCCTCCAGCCACAGCTTTAGGGTGGCAGAGCTGGGCCAGTGGGGGTGAGATGGTGGCGGATGGGCCATGCTGTGCACAAGCGTGTGCCCACAGCCTGGGGGCTCAGCAGTGCCAGTAGGGGGTGTTTGTGGCAAGAGACATAGTGCTCAGCACTGCACACAGTGCAAAGTGGAAGAGTACATCATTTCTTTAAGCTCATCTTGCATTCAGCCAGCTGCATATAAATTTCCCTCTATCTCATCAAGCTCTCACTGTTTGGCCTCCTCTGACTGATATTGGCTCATCATACTTAATCTAGGGTGAAATTTCCTCGTCTGAGCTAAATTACTCGCAGCCATCAAGGGAAACGATATTTATTTTTCGTGGGGCTAATGACCTGTCCCCCGGACCCACCCACTGATGGTTATTTACTAGGGCCCAGATGCTTGGGCTCAAAATGAGTGCTAATGTCAGCGGGGGCCATTTCTCATTCAGGTCTCTGATTGAATTGGAGCGATCCCATTGACATTGACTCTGTGACTTTTAAGGCCATTACCCTCAGCAAGAGATGAACCTCTCATCATTGCTCCGACGCTGACAGCTGATTAGCGACAAATTACAAGGAGGAAGAACCTAAGACTTTGTTGGGTGAGGGTGGGGGGGGAAGGGGAGGGGAGATTGGGAGGAAGCAAGGGGAAAGCACGGAGTCAGGGAAGGTGGAATAAGTAGTTGAGGAGCAGGAAGGGTGGGAGGGGAGAGCTCTGCTGAGACCCTGTTGCAGCGAGTCGGCACTGGCAGCGCTCCACAAGCTTTTGCTGAGTGCTCCAGGAAAGCAAAAAAGCTGTTGCTCTGGACTAAGAGCTTCAAGGGTCACTGTAACTGGTTCCCACTGTGACTTCTCTGCCTCCGTTTCCTTACCTGGAGGTTGGGCAGTCAGCACTGACAACAACCTAGAAGGCACCAGTCTGCGGCATAAACCTTCATCCAGCTGAGGCTAAAGCTGCCTGACCACTCTGCTGCACTTTGCCCTTGCATTTTCAGGGTTTCCAGTTAGTGGACAATAAACAATCCATATGCATAACAAAACGCTCTTGTCACCATGGCATATTTGGTCGAGCACAACAGGACCAAGGTTTCTCCTTTCACTGCTATTGCAGTACCTAAGGATAAAGTTTTGAACAACTCTGGGCTGCACTCACCATTTTGTTTCTAGACGAATGCAGCCACTTCTGCTCTGAATCACAGCAGCCAGCCAGTAGCATGCACCGGATTTCTGTATCCGTTCCTGAAAGAGAGAGAAGAGTAGGTATTATTTTAAAGCTACTGGAGGAAAAATCCATGCCTTAAAAATGCTGTCTACCGTGGATATGGTTCTTATCTGGATGATTTGTGAGGCATACTGTGCTAAGTAAAAGGGAATATTTTTAGTGACACAATTAATATAAATGGAGCCATGCTGAAAGGCATTACAAGGAGGCTTGTTGCTCTGCAGCCGTGCATAAGCAGGCTCGGAGACACGTTACAGCTCACAAAACACCAGGCACATTGAAAAGAAAGAGTGGCATGAAATACAAATGGAGAAAACGCTGGCGAGGCTGATCTGCCATGGCCACAAACTGCGCTCTCGGAATTGCAAACTGGCTTTGGACACTTGGGCAAACAAATGCAGTGTGCCTAAGTACAGTCACGGCTCACTGTGTGAGCAGCTGAGCTGTGATTCTGTTACTTGAGACCTGAAAATCCAAATGGAGTTTCCACAGCAGCCATGGGTGTCTAAGTCTCACACCCTGCATCAGCACCAAAGATGTACTGAGGTATGGATGTGCATCTTCTTGCCAGCCTAGGTCTGTGTCTTGTGGGTAGTTCCCATGCTATGGCTCAGGTTTTAAAAGGCCCTGAAGAAGACCCAGTTGTCACTTGACCAAACAAAACCATCCTTTCATAGGTAGACCAAACTATTTATTCACTAATCGTAGCACATCATAATCAAGCCGCATCTCAGAGCATACAAACGCTGTAAGAGATCTTGCACTGTACCATGAAAGGGAAATAAAGAAATAAAAAGGGGAAAATAAGAGATTTCTTACAACACAGTCCACAAAACAAAAACAAGGCTTGCTAATCTTTGGATGTTGGAACTGATGGGCAGAAGTGGCTCTGATTTCCGGTGGCTGAGCAGCAGTGGGGAAAATAAGTCCATAAGCGCCCACGTGAGCCGCACAGTTGCTGGGGTGGGCCTGCATGGCTGCGCATCCAAACAGGCTAATGTTCCCTTTACCAGCCTGATTGGTCAATTTGGATGACATATTTTGGGCATCTCTGCTCACTCTGTGACTGCAACTTGTACACCGTCCACAGATTCCCATCTGCATCTACAGATGGTCCACTTTTTTTTTTCCCCTTCCTTTCTTCATTGTGTGTAACAGCTCTTCGAGGTTGCAGAAAAGAGGCAGAGATGCGGTTTTACTGTGCCCTGCTACAGCAGCCAGGTAGACATTAAATTCAGCTGAACTAAAGGAAGCCCCAGTTCCAAATCTGCAATAACGCTTATTCCATGCTGGAAAAAAAAGTATTTCTCCAGCTCTGGCTCACACACGAAACACAACAGCAGCTGAAGTCTGACATATGTTTGTTGTGGAACAAAATGAACAAAAAAATCCTTCTGAATTTTTCATTAAATAACCTTCATTTTTATTTTAACATTCAACGTACTTTATTCCATGCTTTGTAAAACGTTCTCTTTCTCTGTGCCTTATGAGGAATGATATGATCTGTGCAAATCTGGGAATGCTTTACAGATACCAAATCAAAGATCATCAAATCTGATGAAATGCCATGGGGAAATTGAGCTCCAGTTTCATCTATGCTGCAAAATATCTACCTGTCTTTTCACATTTCCCCAATCCTAACTGTTTATTTTCTTTTTCACTGTCAATTCTGAGATGCAGAAGATACAGAAAAAGTTCTGATCTCCTTCAGCTGTAGTGAAACTCTATCAGAAACATTGGAGATAAATCAAAGAGAGGAGATGAAGATGCCTTTTCTCCATATGGGTACACTCACACATGCACAGCTTCTTCTGAACCAAGGAGTTAATTTACCTCTATGGTAGTATTTAATGTAGAGTAGTTGTGCTGCCAGCCAAACTGTCCTCAAGACTGCGGGTGTCTGCCTAGGAATGTCTCATTGCCAGATGATGTTGTCATTCGTAGAATCACGGAATTATTTAGGTTGGAAAAGACCTTCAAGATCACCATGTCTAATCATCAATCTGACCAACGCTTTCTTACATCATACCAGTACAAATGTATCTTTTCCTTCACCATTTCTCAGTGTACACTCTCAGAAGAATCCTACACTTGAAGAGGTCCACCTTGAGTATCCTCAGTGAGATCTAATTCAATCCTGAAAAACATCTCGTGATATTTTGCCAGCTGGGCCCAAAACTATTACTGCATTTTTAAAATGCAAACCATTTTGTTTTTAATCACACATTTCTATTTTGAGTTGGGTGCACTGTAATCCATGGAGTTCTGTAATTTTCCACTTCATTTATTTTGGATTTAATGAGCTGGTAATAATGTATATTTCTAGCAGACTGCCTGAAACGCAGAGCAGAAAGTCACAAAACTAAAGAACTTAGGGAGGGAAAATTCCTGCCTGAACTTATGTGGAAATGAAATAAACCAACACAAAGACGCTCAAGGTTCAAGAGAGATCTGCTGGGCAGCAAAGAGTGAAAGAAACCTTTTCTTCTTCAAAGCCTTCAGCCAAATTCCCATTGAAATCAACCTGGAAAAACTCAGATGATGAGTGTCAAAGTCAGCTCCCACCTTTACGTGGGAAGCGAGGCAAAAGGGTTGATTTGATAGAGGAGGGTTCTGTGAAGCCAGCAGCTCTCGATGAGATCTGAAAATTAGGCCTCTTTATCAGATTTCAAAATACATGGCAAAATACTACTTTATACCTTCATGTATATGAGTTTCCTGAGCTAAGTGCATTTATATCCGGTGTGTGATCTCCTGCTCCCTCCAGGTGCATGCAATTGACACTATCATGTCATTACACCATTGAAACAGTTTTTGGTTTTCATCTTGTTCAGCTTCAAAACTTGGTTGGAAAAGTTGCATCTTCTTGTGTAGCACCATTTAAATTTCATTCACTCCTAGCTCTTTGTCAGTCCCACTGAGTGCTAGAAAAGACGGAGCATTCACAACAGCTGTGTTAGAGAGCCATGCTGACTGCTAGCAAGCACAACCCAAAATTGTGCACTTCAGCATGGCTGCTACAGAGGATCCAGCCCATTTGGTTCTGTGTCATCTGGGTTTCAAGTGAAAACTTGGCAGAAAACCTTGTTTGTGTCTTTAACAGTAAAACTTCTCTTGAAGATGATGTACAAAACATCCGTGTAAATGCTACATTCACAGTCCTACTCTGCAAACAGCAAACAGGCTGATTAGCCAAAGATGTTTTTCCCTGTAATTAGATTCATTCCTCAGTTTATCAAAAGAAAAAAAGAAAGAACAATCTCCCACCGAAACAAACTACCGCACACACTTAAGGAAAATCGTCATGTGGTGTACTTCCAATGCTCCGCACTGAGCTCTGTGAATAATGTGGCTGTGCTAATTGGTACCCATTAGGACAGGGAAGCAGAATCGCACTGCCCCAAACAGGCCACCTTTTCCAGATAATTATAATGCTAGGATGCAACCCCCCAACAATTCTGGGACTAATCACAGAGAATGCTGCATATAGTGTAACATCGTATTACTCAAAAAGGTAATGAAATTCCAGGAAACATCAGATGCAGGAGGTACATGAAGATAATTTTGTTTTTATAACCAATTTCAGGCAGATAAATACTAGAATCCTTTCCAATTTTCCCCCCATGAAACAAAAGTGTCACCGAGATTTACAGCCCCCTCAAGTTCTCTTTTCAGAGGAACATTCATTTACATAAACAGATAATCCCAGATAAAAATTTCCATTAGACAAAGGTGAAATGGATCAATTTTCTCTGCCAAGACAAATCTTAAATCTTGAACAGATAGGGTCATTATTACACCAGGCCCATTTCAGAAATAATGTATTAAAAAAAAATCATCCGATAGCAGCCATTTCCAGCTTTCCAATTATCTTTAAGAAAAGCTTATTCTGTGGACAATAAAGCACATTACTGCACAATATGATACAGTCCATAAAGATCACAATGTTTTATGAAAGGTTAAAGAAAGCTCAGCACATTTAGGGGAATGTCATAACCCACAAAGTCTTTCAAGACTTAACTGGATCCACGCACAGGCTGTGCAGTGCTGTGCTGTGGTTTGCAGCAAGGGGCAGGAATGGCTCCTGCTGCAGGGACACACAACTCCATTGGGCCCCCAGCGATTGGGTTTGTGAGGGGTGACAGCAGCAAAGAGGAAGTGCCAGAAATCACTGCCTAATAGATGCGGTCGTCAAAGCAAAAACAAGCAGTGACATACTTGACTTGTGTTTTCATCTGAAAGAAATGAGATTTATTTGCCATTTAACTACCTGTTCCTTGCAAACATCACGTGCGGAGTGGAGACGGTGGTTACATGGGGATGAGGGAAGCCTGACTGAAAGCAAGAAATGGGATCGTCTCACGAGAGAGAGCTTGCAGAATTCTCTGTGCCGGGCAGCACTGAACCCAGCCCCACAGAGCATGCTTACAATTAAGGTAAGTGTGAGGCTACACAGATCCCTATGAGAGCTTCAGAGACCACAGCGCTTGAGGACTGTGGGTTTTCTGTCACTAATGGCCAAGCACAGAGATAAAAAAAAGAGGAGAGGGTGTGCATGTTAAAAGTGCATGTACACTTTACTGATGTCAAAAGAATAACCTGATGTTTATAAAACCACACAGTTCATGTATAGATCCACTTCATTAATTAGTTACAGTTCAGAGAGTATGCAAGAAAGTAAAAGTCGAATCAGAACCTCACCTCTGCCAACTTGCTTTCACATATAAGGACTCTGTGATTTAGTGACCAGTAAGCCTTTATAAGAGGTAGGTTGTATTTGAGAGGGACAAAATACTGAACTTGGTGGCAGCTCTGAACTCAGGAGAACAGATCTCAGAAAGGATACATGAGTTACTGACCGTCACATGGGAGTCATTATAGAACAGGTTCTTGGGCTGCCCAAACCAGGGTCACCAGATCATCATTCACCCCTAGATTTGGCTCCATACATTTCCAAGTAAATCAAGGCACCTGCTGTTACCCAGAATGAAAACCAAAACAAAACTACAGGCTTCTTCCGTGATATAACTATGGAAAACCAAGCTGAGGTCTACTTTGTCCCACTGTGCAGTGTTTCACCTGAATTTGGATTGGCCGATGATTCAGGAATTACGTGGAAGGAAAATAATTTTCATCTGTTAATTTTTTATGTGATTAAAGCTGTCCAGCACAAAAGTCAGCAGAAGTTGAGGGAGCAGACACCTGTGGCTGTGTATTTAGATTGGATATAAGGGGGAAGTTCTTTACTATGAGAGTGGTGAGGTGCTGGCACAGGCTGCCCAGAGAGGCTGTGGATACCCTGTCCCTGGAGATGTTCAAGGCCAGGTTGGATGGAGCCCTGGGCACCCTGGTCTAGTATTAAATGTTGGGTTTGGTGGCCAAGCCTTTGGTGGGGTGTTGGAGCTCGATGGTCCTTGAGGTCCCTTCCAACCCGGGCCATTCTGTGATTGTATGATTCTATGTGGCTCTCTAGAAGACGGTAAAAGGCCATGTTCATAACTTGAGAAAATAGTTTGATATACAAGGTGAGGAAATCTTCCAAGCAGAGCCATACTTTCTATAACTGTTATCTGAAACTTTTTTAGTGCACAGAAATAGTTACAATAGCTGGAGTATCAGTCATAACATCTAATGATGTGGAGATTGTTGCCTTATAAAATTCACAGCTGGGTAGCTACATGGCTCAAGGCTAAAACCTATGTTAAAATCCAGTGTTTTAGGAGGGAGATTGTTTATTAAAACATTTTGCCCATTAAAAATAGATGACACATCATCGGTCATTCCATGTGATGCAGTGCCAAACCCTTTTGAGGCAGCCCGCCTGGGAAGACTGCTGAAAACCTGGCAAGCCTGCCTGAAAAGTCCACATCCTAATAATTTACTAGTCTATAAAGAAAAACCTCACCAGAAAAACCCAGCCCAAAAACACAAGAAAAGCACTCCAGCAGCCTGAGAGAAGCTCACCAATCCCTCTCACGTGGCATGCCCAGAAACTTGCACTCATATCATCACAGTTGGTCTCTTCCCACTGACAGCCAGAGACTGACATTCAAAAAGGGAATCAAGTTTGATCTGTTCATGTCAGAAGTTACACTGAGATAATGAAGCTCTCGTGGGGGGGGACAGGCAGTGAATGTAATGGAGGGAGAAATACTGATAAATATTCTCTCAGCAATACTGCAGGTATTTGGCATCTGCTACCAAGAACGGATGCACTGCCTTAGCTTAAAGAACACAAGGATAATAATACCATGTGGCTAAACAAAGCTGAAAACCATTATTCTGCTATTTAGTCCTCTGCACTGTGCAAAAGCAGATTTCAGAACTCCATAGGAAAGATCCCAGCATTCACTAGTGAACTCTGTCCCCAAAAGCAGCACTCCTACTGAAGCGCTGAAATCAGTGGGACCACTAGGGGAGGATCCATCACTGACTTCAGGGACAGAGCTTACCACCTGGTCAATAGTTAAGGTGTCTATTTATTAGAGAAAATTATCCTGCAAACTCTGACATAAAAATCAAGAAGACCCTGATACAGAGAGATGAATGTGTAGTAGAAGTCATAGAATTCTTAGAGTTGGGCGGGATCTTTAAAGATCATCTAGTCCAACTCCCTTGCAATGAACAGGGACCCTTTCTCTCAGTGCATTTGTTGCTAATCCTCCAACTGCCTGTTGTGCCAGCTGGAAACAGCACATCTCCATGTGCTGACAAACACCACAGCTGTTTAGTTTGGACATTCCTTGTTGGAGCAGCACACTCATCTATCTGGGAAGCAACTAAGAGGACTTGCACTCTGAACCATCAACAGAGCTTCTGGATATGGAAGTGTAGCTCAGGAGTGAGGGTCAGAACAGAACAGGTTAGACTGTGTGAATCCAAGGAGGGCAGCATATCCTCAGACCAGAAGATGCAACAGTGTTGTGTTGGGTCTTTATCATGCCACTTGCAGACACATTTCTAACTGTGAGTGATACTGATCTTCCTTCTCAGCACACTGTAGAGATGACCAAGACAGAACAAACTCAAGAGTTATTCAGTGGCTTTCTTATAGCAGTGGTATCCTGAGGAAAGTTCATGCAGATATGTCCTAAGGACCCAAGAAAGCACAACCCACTCAATAGGCCTTTGGTTTTAAAGGATACCACCTGAGCCTATGCTTTAGAATAAAACTTCAGCAAAAGAAGAACAGAATGTTTTATGCTTCAAACAAAAATGTCACTATTGCCAATATCCAGGAAAATAACCCTGACCCCACTGCACATCCTCTTGCATGGATGCTGTTATTCATATTCATACTGTATGCACATTCCCAAACCGTCAGCCTTCCCTAATGCCACTGAAATGATTGAAAATTAAAGTGCAGTTCTGGGCAGGAAAGTGACTCTATTTTAAAAAGAGAGAGACAGAGAGAGACCGTGCCCAATGCCCATAGCTGTTCCTAGTTGCCTTCCAAGTTCTATATATTAACTAAGCTTGTGTACCAAAGCCATTTTTTTAACTACTGTCAGTGCTGCAGAGCCGATACAGCAGCAATAGAGCAAGCTGTTCAGCCTCATGCCTCATCAACATTTCTCACACTCTGTATCAAAGCATGAACATTAGCAAATTCAGCTGCCCTTCAAACTTCCAGCTCCAGTCAGGAGAAAGCATCTGTGGCTGTTCGGCTCCTTGTGAGGCTGATTGGAGATGGGGGGGAGGTGAAAAAGATCCTCACTTGCCAGAAATGCCCATAGCTTCCAACCCAATGTTCTCTGTGATTCATGGCTGTAGGACAAGCGAACAAGCTGTGGAGCTCTACTCACTTTCTATCACTCTGTTATATTTATGCTTCACTCCAGTTACCACTCAAAATCCCCATTCCCCCCTTTTTCCTCCCTCCCCCCCCCCATCAGCACAGAGCAGTGGGTGAACTGTAAACTTTCATAACTCACTCCTATCATTCAGCATGTCTATGAGAATCAAAAGATGTTGAAAAGGGAAGAGGCACACTTCAAATGTTTGCAGGATCCCTTCCTAGTGAAGCTAACAAAACAGTGGTTTTAGTGATAGGTCTGTTGTGCAGCAGAAAGCTTTCCACCTCCCAGTCACCCAGAGAAAGGCAGGGAAGACCGTCAGAAGGTATTAATCAGTTCTGCAGACTGTAGGGATGAAAGGGAATAAAGACGAACTTCGGGTGAGAGTAGCAGAATTTAAACTCCTTATGGCAGAGGTGTAACAGAATTCTAAACACTGGTCAAATTCAAGTGCTCTGCAACCACTTTGGGAATAGGTTGTGTAACAGACAAAACACAGGAAAGCAGGGAACCAATCTCTGTCTCTGCAGAGAGCTTTCAGTCCAAGTAATTGCTGAAAAGATGCACTCAAGAGCTCCCAGCATCACATAGAGATGTAGATGGGCATCTACTTGCCTAACAAGTAGATAAACAAAATACACTCAGAAATAAATAACAATTTATATATTTGGCTACTTTATACTGTCCTTCCTTCTCCATTGACATCCCAAGTCTCCTGATAAGTTGTCTCCCCTATATCTATTTGCACTGAAAGGTCTTAAGGTAAATTAGCTAGGCAGAAAATGAGCGTGAGAAGGGGAATATTAATTGCATATCTTTTGAACTATCACTTTCATGAGATTCCAATTTTAACCATCAAGATAACTGAAGAAAAACTAGAATCTCCTAAGACCAGCTAATCAACAATAGGAAAACACTTCCCTGGCAGGCAGGCAACGATGCACACAACACAGTCAACAAAATAGGACATTTATTTCCTTCCCATTCCCTAAATTATTCTGTCCCAAAACACTTTTGGTGGCAGGGCAAAATGTTTTGTTTTTTTTTACCTTCTCAAATTCTCAGACTATACAGCCACCACTTAGCAGAGATCTTGGCATTCAGCAGCACAAGCAGGGGAAAATCATGATTTGCATACTCTCATAACGGTAGCTGAGGAAAAAAAACAAGACAGAACAACTTAACTTTTGTGGCCCTGGAGTGACACGCTTCCTTCTGCAGGACAGCATTTCATTTCACCTTGAATTCCTGACAAAGGTTGACCTGCACTGCCCTCAACATTCAGCCATAAAACTGCTGTAAAAACAAACCTACCACCCATTGCTACAAAGAGCAGCAAAACTTGCAAATACTGATGCCTCAATAGTCACAACTGCTCAAGACCAAAAGCTGTTGTAGATGTTTCCTCTGATCAATTACACAAACTGACCAGGACAACCACTCTATCTGCCTAGGTAGACAGTGTTACAGATTCAAAACTCCCTCCCAGTCTAAGTTGGAGAAGCTGCCTTCTCATATATTCTATACCACAGAAACGGAACACAATGAACAAGCCCTTGCAGACGGACCAAAGCCACTTCTATTCATGGCTGGGAACTAAAAATTGCTCCATCTAAAGCAAGTGGCATGAGATGATCCCCAGTGTGAAGTATCCAGGCCTTACTGAGGATTAAAATGGCGCTTCACAGATCAATCTAAGAGCACACGAAAAGTTTGGAGCGGATTTTGATAAAGGTCAAATAGCTTTACACATACAAATCCTTGACAGAACTGAATGAGAACAAGCCTCCTGTCACATCTACAACCCTCTACTGCTTCCAGAAGTCATTAGGCAACTGTACAGATTTACAAGTGCTGGAACAAGCACCTAACCCCCACTGACACCAAGAAAGCATTTGGAACATCTGTGCAGCTCAAAAGATGCTTAAACATCATAAAATACCAAGTCTGTCTCCTCCTTCATGGTCTTACAAGAGTTGGAATAGTTGACCTTCAAAGGTCCCTTCCAGCTCAAACAATTCTATAAAGTACAACTGCATCAAAAACAGTTGGAGGACTACCTGACAGAAAAGCCAATCTGCCTTGTAACAGTGTCTTAGTAACATGGTTCCCCTCTAGAAAAAACTTATATCAAGGCTTTGGGCATATGAGGTGAGACTGAAGCTTTCATGGCATTAACTCAGTAGTTACTTTACTTGAGTCAGAAACCCACAGTCGGCCAGGAGTGAAATTACCAGATTGACCAAAGTTCTCAAGTTCTGGAGTTTCATCCTCGCCATAAATAACTCAGCTAAATTCATGACAGATTGAAACAAAACCTCTGTAGTCAAAATATTTCATCTGTAAATGCCTTCTGTCATGGCATAAATTCCAGCTGCGACAAAGCTTTATAGGCAAGTTGGAGTTAGTATGACCTTTAAACCTGAAAAAAAAAAAACCAACCCACCAAAACCAATACAAAACAAAACCTATGCCTCTAAAATTCAGGACCCCACAGAAAGGAGTTATTTCCTCACTACCAATCTACCAGCTTCATCCAGAACAAATTATTCCATTAGGTAACAAACAATCCACATAATTCATAAGCTTTCTACACAGGAAAATAAATAAATACATAAATAAATAAAGAGAAAGAAGTCATTTGTCAATTAATTCCAGTCCTTTAGACCTGGGACTCTATTATGCTGCACAATTGTTCATATGTGCCTGCTCAACATGGGTGGAAAAGACGCTGCTACATTGGAGGAGAAAAAGTGGCAGGCTGGGCAGAAGAGGTGCCTTCTTCCATTGTGTGCACAGTGCATTTTTGCTGACTGCAAGCTCTCACACGGCAGGAAAAAGCCCAAATGCCATTCTTGCTCTTGCTATTGGCAGCTGTTCTCTTATCACCAAAGAGAATTTATCGCACCACTGACAGATGCTGAGATTCAGAAGCTGGAACTGAAAGCCAAAGGGATTGAATCAGAAAACAGAAATGCCAAAAAAAAAAAAGGGGGGGGGGGGGGGAGGGGAAAGGTAGAGTCCTACCAAAACAAGTCACTTCACTGCACACATTGCACATGCATCTCTCCACGGGGAGAGGAAAAGAGAGCCCGAGCCCCCACGACAGATGTCAGGCGTTCTGTTTCGGGCAGCGCTGGAAGCTGCTCCAGTTCTGTGCCGAGGAGCGCGGTACAGGAAACCACAGAGAACTTCACTGCTCGAACCATGCAGATAAAGTGCAAGAGAGAAAGATGCACCTCCATGGAGGAAGGCCTGGAAAGCAAGCTTTCTCAGTAGGAAGGTCGCTGTAGTTGTCGTGTGTACAAAGGTACTTGCATTCCTAATGCTCTCTCATGAAGGCAGTGTGTGGATTAGGGTTACCTGAGTATTTATTTTTCCCCTCCCTCTTTTAAAGACTTCACAAAGCTGCAAACCTTATTTTCCCATGTGTAGCTACACCACATACCAACAGGAAATAGTTAATTTGACAGATGCTTTGGCTACTTCCAAGAAAAGATATGGGAGAATATATCTGGTTTAGATAACAAGGGGCTTTAAATAACTTTATCTCCCAATGTAGCAGTCGGTAAATGCATTCTACCCATGGCCATTTGCAAGCTTTCTTTGCACGTACATTCAGAACTGGAAGTGCTTTATGCACGTGGATAAATATATGATCGCTATGGTCATAAACCAGCGCCTATATTTTATTCACAGGCTTTGCACTGAAATGCAGGCTCATACACAGGCTTTGGGATGAGACTTACCTCCTCCCCAGGGAAAACATGAATGTATTTATATATAGGCAAATAAGAAGGCGGCTATGCACTGACACAGCAGTGACAAAGTCTCCAGGCTGCAAGTGTTATGCAAAAGAAGATACACGATACCTTCCGCCAGCATTTTCTCAGCTAAGGTCAGACTAATGACAGATCTCATTCGCAGGCACTGAACTGTCAGCTCCGGAGAGCTCAGAGCAAGACGGGCTCTCCCGCGGGAGCAGATTCCAACAGTGGGAACAGCAGCCCCGGGGCACCTCCCACTTGTTTGCTCACAACAAGTTAGGAAGAGTCAGGTCCCCACGACTCACACTCGGGGGATATCGTGCTGAGTATTTAAGAATGGGATCCAACTGCAAATCGCACACACTTTCTATCCTGTTCTAGTACTGATCTTACACTAATAGGGGTCTGTAGGAAACAGCGTGGCCGAGATGAGAACCCAAGTCACAGTACCGGTTATTTGTTAATTAGGAAGCCAATGAAGAGGCGGCTAATTGAGCTGGCGAGTACAGCACACGGCGTCCCACCAGGATAGAATGACGGTCGTCTGATAGCACAGTGCCAGAGTGACACCTGCAGGACGAGTCGCAAATCACCTCTCAGGGCGGTCCCGAGTTTTCCACCTAGCTCAACTCCCTTGCAATGGACAGGGATACTCTCAGCTAGCTGAAGTACTCAGAGCCCCTCCAGCCTGCCCCTGAATACCTCCAGGGACAGGACTTCTATCACCTCTCTGAGCAACCTTTGCCAGTGCTTCATCACCCTCATCGTAAAGAATTTCTTCCTTCCATCCAATCTAAAGCTCCTCTTTCAGTTTGAAACCTTTCCCCTTGTCCTGTCACAACAGACCCTTCTTAACGAGTCTGTCCTCTCCTTTCCTGGTGCCCCCCTTTAGATACTGACAGGCCACTCACAGGTCTCCCCAGAGCTGTCTCTTTTCCAGGTGGAGGAGGTGCAAAAAGGAGCAAAGCATACAAAGATGCTGCTGGTGCTACAGAGCTAATGCTAGTTAATTAATTCAAACAAACTCACTTGCTTTGCCTGTATTTTCCTGAAACTAGAAGCTAAACTCAGGTTTATTTTATCCACCTTAATTGGACATTATCTGGTTATACAGCAGATCATAAATGAATCGAACTCAGCAGGGAGCTGTTTGGGTTAACGAGAAACAGCTTAGGTCATTTGTGACTTCCTCAGTCTTCTCTTTAGAAGTGCACATGGGTGATCTGAGTATCAGCAGAGAAGCACGGAACTTCTCACGCGTGTTTATTGTTACTCCCAATTAAGCTTATCTGCCAGTAGAAATAGGGCTACAGCATAGGAATTAGGGCAAGCTTGGTATTTACCCAAGAAGGTCAATTTAGGTCAAAGCTATCTTGCCCAGATGGCTAATTTCAATCTCTTACGCATATAACACAATTGTTCAATAAGCTCAAAATAAATAGTCTAAGTAATTAATTTAAAGCTGCCCTAATTGTTTCTCCATTTTCCCTATTAATTGAACCTGTAACATTTCTTCTATCAATGCTTCAAAGCTTAAACTTAACAGCCAATTAAAGCTACTTTAAAAGAAAAAAAAAAGGAAGAAAAATAAAGTGCTGTCAGCTCCAATTCCTTCTGACTGAACTCTTTGAAGCACTCGAGATCTAACTTAAATTGCACAGGGCTTGGAAACAAAGTCTTTTGTTTTTTCCAGGTATAATGTTCTCCATGAGCTAATGATCCGATGGACAATTAAAACTAAATCATGCTTTTAACCTGGTAGCAAGTTTCTAAACTGCATTTGGCCTGACAAAAGCGAGTTCACTAAGTTCACCACTCGAGTGAACAATGAATCTCCTTTATCAGCAGGAGCTGGGGAGGATGCTGCCCGCTTTCCCTGCTCAGTCCCACATCAGCAGCCGCTTCTCAGCATGGTCAGGGTTCTCTCACCCAAAGTCATGTGGCAGCTACATCCTTATTCCTTTAAATGCACAAGTGTGTATAAATATCTCCCTTATTCTCTAGGCATTTGAAAGAGAGGACGGAGGGGGATACTGTTTAGTAAGAGGATTACCAGTATCTAGAGGTAGTTCTCATTAGCAGGGTCCCACTGGTCTAGTTTAGACATTTCAGCTTCCAAGTGCATACGTTGACCAAAATAGGACGCTTTCCTATTTTTAGCATAGCTGATATAGGTCAGATGGAAACAGAACAGTTCTTCCAGCACAGAACAGAAACATCTAGTGCTGGATGAGTTACTTCCCTTCCAACCAAGCTGAAAATAACTCCTTTGTGGTTTCCTAAGATTTTGTTTCCAGGAAACTGTGTTTGGATTCTCTGTCCCTCTGTGACCCCATCACATGCCAGACTCACCGAGCTACATCCCAAGTGCTGGCCAGCCCAGCTCCTAGCACTGTGCCCTGCAAGGTGTTGTATTACACCCGACTTCCCTGGTACCCGGTGTGACTCTGAAGGGATATCCTGTGCTCCATCCTGCACATAGCTATCTGTACTATCTTGGTTGCTCTCCTCCAGCCAAAACTATGCCTAGGGATCTTCTTTCAGCATGTATTTTCTCTGGCTGTTTATATATAAAGTATGATTATTAGCTTAACTAATAGCAAGCTAGAGAAAAACCCAAAAGAGAGGAGCCACGTAGAAAGGAAGACAAGCTAAAGAGGAATGAGCTTATTCATTTGTGTGACCAAACAGTGTGACGTGGAGGCTGAGGGGTTATGTATCCCAGCAGTTGTATTGCTACTTCTAGGATGGAACACCTGGTCCTTATCATCACTCTCAGCTCTCAAATGCCCATCATCCTACATCTTCTACTTACCGCAGGGATCTCTGCCGTGGGAAACATCCCATTCCCACCATAGAATCCTGCCGAGGCGCTTCCATGTTTTGTTTAAACGAGATGGGAGACATTTGTAGCCCACAGAGGGGAGGCGATGAGCAAGGATCGCCATTGAGGACTCTTGTCTTCAACCTCAGAAACAGAGCCAGGTGTGCAGAGAGAGATCCAGCTGATGCTGCGTGACCAGCTAACCGCACTTCTCTGTTGCACGGACCCGGCACAATGGCAGCACTCCACGAGCACTCGGTACTTTAAAACTTCGCACTGCCTGTTTCTGGCCCGTTTTTGCATACAGCTCTGCCACGTTCCGGCCTGCCTGAACACAACGGTTGACCTTAGAATGAAGATATCCTCCCTGTGAAGCGCGGCCTGCAGACCGGCGCGGTCCAGCAGGCGGCAGCACGGCGCACGGCAGTGCTCTCCGCCCGGCGCTGACGTCATCTCCCCGCGCCAGCCGCCCCGTCGCAAAGCGCCGCAACGTGCGGGGCGCGCCAGCCGAGCCGGCCCGGCCGGGCTTTGCTCGTGTCCCGGAGGTGACGGTCGGAGGGCCGCGGGCCGATGCGGGGCGGGCAGGATGCAGCAGAAGCTGCTGCGCAGCTCGCACTACATCGAACTGGGCAGCTACCAGTACTGGCCCGTGCTGCTGCCGCGCGGCATCCGCCTGTACACCTACGAGCAGATCCCCGTCTTCCTGAGGGACAACCCTTACATCACCGACGGCTACCGGGCCTACCTGCCCTCCCGCCTCTGCCTTCGCAGGTACGGCCGTCCCCGGGGCCGGGCCGGGGCCTCGGAGCCCCGCTCAGCCCCGCCGTGTCTCCCCGCAGCCTCTTCATCCTCTCCAACGAGAGCGTCAACATCTGGAGCCACCTGCTGGGCTTCCTGCTCTTCTTCACGCTGGGCATCCGCGATCTGACCGTCGTGCTGCCCGCCGCCCGCGCCGCCCGCGAGGACTTCGTCATCTGCGCCGTCTGCCTCTTCTGCTTCCAGGTGGGGCGCCGTGCCGCGCGTTGTGCGGCGAATGGGCTCGGAGGCCGAGCTGGTTGTAACCCGTTTCTTGTAAGAACAAAGCGTGGCTGGCCTAGGAGAGGCTGCAGAATGCCAGCTGGGCAGGCCGAGGCTGTGTTCTGGTTTCTGCTGGGCATTGTGTTTAGCGCTGTGCCCAAAGATGGCGTTGGTTTGATCAACAACTCGAGCACAAAAACCAGCCATGGAGTGAGGCCAACTGCATGAGCTTTAACAAGATGAGGTGCTGGGATGGTTCCATCTGAGAACTGAGTCCCAGCTGCCCACGGTTTGCCTGGCTGCCCATGGTTTCTGGCTGCCCACGGATTGGATGGGTGTACACTTCCGCTGGGTGAAGCACTGGCTGGGTGGCTGGGCCCAAAGAGTTGTGGTCAATGGAGCTAAATCCAGTTGGCTGAATATGAGCCAGCAGTGTGCCCAGGTGGCCAAGAAAGCCAACGGCATCCTGGCTTGTCTCAGGAACGGTGTGGTGAGCAGGACTAGGGAAGTCATCCTGCCCCTGTACTCCGCATTGGTGAGGCCTCACCTCGAGTACTGTGTTCAGTTTTGGGCACCTCAATACAAAAAAGACATGGAGGTACTGGAGCGGGTCCAGAGAAGGGCAACGAGGCTTGTGAAGGGCTTGGAGAATCAGCCCTACGAGGAGAGACTGAAGGAACTGGGGCTGTTTAAGTCTGGGGAGAGGAAGGCTGAGGTAAGACTTTATTGCTCTCTTCCAATATCTGAAAGGTGCTTACAGCGATAGCGGGGCCGATCTCACTGGTGACAGGTGACAGGAGGAGAAATGGCCTCAAGTTGCGCCAGGGTAAGTTTAGGTTGAATATCAGGAAAAACTTCTTTACAGAAAGGGTTGTGAAGCACTGGAATAGGCTCCCCAGGGAGGTGGTTGAGTCACCGTCCCTGGATGTGTTTAAAAACTGTTTGGATATGGTGCTCAGGGACATGATTTGATGGAGGGTTTTTAGTTAGGGTAATATGTGTAGGTTGTGGTTGGACTTGATGATCTTTGAGATCATTTCCAACCTGTGCAATTCTGTGATTATGTGACAACAGGAGGCACAGGAGAGACTTCACTGCTGTCTATAACTGCCTGGAAGGAGGTTGTAATGAGGTGGGGGTTCAGCCTCTTCTACATAACAGCAATAGCACAGGAGGTAATGGCCTCGAGTTGCAGCCAGGGAGGTTCAGGTTGGATATTGGGAAACATTTCTTCTCGGAAAGAGTGGTGAGGCATTGGCACGGGCTTCCCAGGGAGGCGGAGGGCTCACTGTCCCTGGAGGTGTTCATGATACATGGAACAGTGATACTGAGGGATGTGTGTTTGTGGTATGGTGGGGTGGAGCCAGTGGCTGAACTAGGTGATCCTGGAGGTCTTTTCCAACCTTAATGATTCTTTGATGTTGTTATGCAGCTGGACTTGGGGTTCTTGTGCATTTTGCCTGAGATGAACAAGTCTGCATGTTTCAAATTGAACCTCCCCTCAGCAGCAGTAACAGTAATTCATGTGTGCCGTTGTCAGCTGAAGCTCTTTTAGATTATGCTATCCCTAAAAAGTCATTGTGGTTCTGATGACTAAAGAATACTGTTCCTATTCCCTGAGTGTAGAAGACCATTGTGTAGCCAAAAGTAGAGAGAACTCCCTTGCTGGCTGGTACAACACTGCTGTTGGGCCCTTTATTATGCCTGTTGAAGGCTGAAGGCAAATGCAAAAGGTTGCAGGGGGTAGTCGAGCACTGGAACATGCTCCTCAGGGCAGTAGCCGTGTCCTTAAACGGTCAGAGTTTGAGAAGCATCTGAACAATGCTCTCAGACACGGGGTTTGGACTTTGGGTGGTTCTGTGTGGGCCCTGGAGTTGGACTCGATGGTCCTTATGGATCCTCTTCAACTCCAGATATTCTATGATTCTGTTTCTCAGGAGGAAAAAAAAATGATGCCAGCCAAGAAGCCAAATCAGTGTACTGCATGGCAGAGGTCAATCACTTCTGTGTTCCCTCTGCAAAGCTACAGAGTGCTGGTACTCAAGGTAGATTTGGTCTTTGGATTCTGGTTGTTATAGCTGGACCGTACTGAATTCATCTTGGTCATACTTGGGCTGGCTCTGCTCCTGTGTGCACTGACACTGCTTTTGGCCTCATGCTCTAGGCCTCAGTACCATCATTTCCTCAGCTGCAGCCTGTGGTTATCAGGTCTTACAAAGTTTTCTGTTTCATCTGCAAAAGAGGTTATGCTAGTGCAGAAATCATAATTGTCTACACCAAGTAGTTGTGTAAAACATGTAACAGGTTACTTTTGGACTCTTAAGCTTCAGAGTTGAAGCTTAATCCCCATTAATCCCCATCTGTTGCCAAGAAATTAATGTGTCCTTGTTTTGATATTTGTGTAGGTCTGTATGCTTTGCTCAGTAGGATATCATCTCTTCTGTTGTCATCGCTCAGAGAAGACCAGCCGACGATGGATGGCATTAGATTACGCGGGGATCTCCATTGGTATCCTAGGCTGCTACGTATCAGGCGTGTTTTATGCATTTTATTGTAGTAAAGTAAGTCTGAGTCACTTGTTCCTGTGGTCCCATCACCATGGTTTCCACATGTTGGGAAGGGGCTCTGTCATGTGGTGTCCAGGTGGCACATTCATCAGGGACAGTGATAGGAACAGGTTCTGACACGTGCAAAACTTTGCTTGCAGAAGTAACAGATTAATTTAAGAGATTCCTTTTAAGCTGTCAATTGCACAAGTCTCAAGACAATATTTAAATGATTATGAAGTCCGTGTAAACTTTATAGGTCCTGCCTTTGTCAAATGCATGAGGCCCATGATGGGATGTTCCTCCATCACGACATTTATATGAGGCAGAAACAAGCTTATTGCTTTGAAGTTCTGAACTACCTCTACTTTTGTAACTCCCCTGCTCCCCACACAAGAAAGTAGTGACCTGGTAGTTAAAGTAGTCCTCTTAGGCAGACTTACGTTATGGTGAAGTGTGTGAAATGAGAGCATCTTCCCCCTCCCTGGGTTAGTAAGAACACAGCGATTCAAGTGCTGTCATTTGTGGTCACAGAAGTGAGGAGAACACTGATAAATCATTGCATTTAGTAACATAGACTTTCTACCCACTTTACCTCAGATGAGCAAACATACAAACTTGATTTTGTTTCTTTTTTTCTCAGTACTGGCGTCAGGTGTACTTAATCACTGTGCTGGCGATGATCTTGGCAGTGTTTTTTGTTCAGATTCATCCCAATTACCTCACGCAGCAGTGGCGCAGGCTGCGCTCCATCATCTTTTGCTCAGTGTCTGGGTACGGCATTATTCCTACTATCCACTGGGTTTCACTCAACGGCGGCATCAGTGCAGCTATTGTACAGGTAAAAGAAAATAATACGGAAAGAAGATTTACTTTTGCCTTGTACTTACCATCTTCCCTCGGTTTATTTTGGAAACGAGGGAGAAGTAGAGCTAGTGAAGATTTCTTAAAGCACAGAATTCCCTTATAGCCCAAATGCTCACATATGTGGAAAGCCAATCAACAGGTTGATAGATGAAATCTGTTTCAGTGATTTAAAGCTGCACTGTGAGAAGACCCATCTGGATGCAAGCACAACCACAACAGCGTGCTTGCCTGAGGGGCAGAGCAGTCTGTGCAGGTTGGATACACCCTCACACACCCCCCAGGGCCAGGAGCAGAGAGCTGAGTCAGCAGGAGAGTGGGAAGCAGTCAGTCAGGATGCACAGGTTGCAGAGGTGAGGTGAACCAGGAGACATGGGTGGGAAGCTCTTCCTCCTCTGTGCCCTGGGTTGGTGGCAAAATCGGCATTTGCCTACACAGCCTTCTGTCTCTCATGCATAACTTGTTTAATATCACTTTTTGAGTTACCAAACTCATTTCCCTTTCTTGCTTTACCACTATGGTAAAGGTTTCTCAGCTCTGAAAAACAGAAAGTACAGCACTGTTAAAGAAGACAAATGTGCCCCAAGGTTTAAAATGTTCCCCCAGGAATTCCAGCCATTAGCCAGGGCTGTAATGGTGCTGAGAAAACCTTTGCTTTCATAGCAAGCACTGCCTGTGAAAGTTCTTAAGATTGGCACTTCAGGAGGACTGTCTTCTAGGATGCTGATTTAGCCTGGTCCAGAGCTACTGCTGAATTTGGAAGAGCAGCATTGATAATAAATGCAGTCTTCAGACAAGGTACTGAAATGCTCACTTTGTAAAAGTCAAATAGGCAAGCAAACATTGCTAACCCTGCCCTTTCCAATTAGTTTGTCCTAGGGTATGGTAGATAGAATAGCAGGTGTAGTACTCATTTTGCTTCCATACTAAAGAGAAAATGCTCTGCTTCCAGCAATAAAACACTCCGTTACTGAAAACACAAAACAAAACCAGTCATGTTGAGCGGGTTGCTTTCTAGCAGCTACTTTGGTTATTTACAGTCTGGTCTATAGTATTCCTGTGGCCTTCCATTCAGATTTCTTCCAAGTTTTGGCATTTGTTTCTCCATGGGACTCTGTTCTATTCAATAGATAATGTGAGCAGCAAAATAGTATTCCATTTTGTCCCACCTTTTGGGTTATTTTTAAAATGTATTTTGAAATTAGTATTTTAAAGTATTTTTTACCTTATAGCAGAGTAAGAAAGCTTCCCTTTCTTTTGCAGGAGTTTGCTCCACGTGTGGTTGTCATGTATTTCATTGCTGCTGTAGCATTTCTCTTCTATATTTCCAAAGTTCCAGAAAGATACTTTCCAGGTATGAAATTCTGTTGTGGGGGTTTTTTCTGCAGTTGAGTTTCTTGCAGTGTCAGACTTTGCTGTGAGCCCTGAGTTTATGATGAGAGTACAGTTGATTATGTTCTACTTAACGTGTGCTTAAATAGAGTGGAACTATGTGCATCGGCACCAAAAGAAGTTAAAACTTTGCATGCACTTTGGTCAAAAGAAGTCAGATGAGTTTTATTGCTCTTCATTAAAGAACTTCACTGTCCCAAGCCAGCTGAATGTGTGACTGAGCTTGGGAAGAGAATGCTTGCTACTTGCAGTGCGTGAGTTAATACAAATGTAACAACTGTTTCCCCTTTTATTCCCCACAGGACAGCTCAACTACCTCGGCTCTAGTCACCAAATATGGCACATCCTCGCAGTAGTGATGCTGTACTGGTGGCACCAGTCTGCAGTGTACATCATGCAGTACCGACACAGCAAGCCCTGTCCTGAGCATAGCGTGGACTTGTGAGTGAAGGTATAGCCTTTGTGCTTGTGGGAACACGAGCTTTTAACAAGTAGAGAGTTAAGTAATCTTGTTTCTAACATGTCACAAGGTTCCATTAGTTGCTTTAATGTAATTAGCTCCTGTGGAGAAAATGCTTACTAGTGTAATGTTTCCTTGTGAATAAGCAAGCAGCTACTTTGATAGCAGGCAAGCTGCTTCTGCATTGTGGGAGGCTGTGTGAGGCTGCATTGCCCAAGCACGGATGTAGAGCAGGCTGAAGAGATCTCTGCCAGGTCCCTAACAGCTTTGTCTGACAACAGTTACAAGCACTTATCAACTTTTGTTTATATGAAGCCTTTTCCTAAGGTTTTTGTTGTTAAGTATTTTTTTAGCCTACTATGCATTGGATTTTGGGCATTTATGTAAGAGTTGATTATTTCCAATGTATAATAAATGACAGTTTTTTTTTTTTCTTCAACTGTCTTTCAGAGGCACTGCAATGAAACTTCTGACTATGGGAGTCTGAACCTTACGAATATGCAGAACTACAAAAGTAAGCACTGAAGCAGTTCCTTTTCAACTTCTGGACTGTTACCCTACTCACTGGGATGGTACATTAATAGGAACACTGGAGGAAAAAGCAGCATTGCCTGGATCTCAGTACAATATCTGAACCTTTCTTGAGCACCTCCAGGGTTGGTGACTCCACCACTTCCCTGGGCAGCCCATTCTACAACCTGACCACTCTCTCAGAGAAGTATTTCCTAACGTCCAGCTTGAACCTCCCCTGGCACAGCTTGAGACCATTTTCTCTGAGATTTCAGATTCATTTCCTTCTCATCATTTCCTGTTCTGCAATCAAGTACAAAGCAGGGCTCCCTTACGGTGGGACAGCAAAAAGGTGAGCTGTAAAACTAAGCACTTGGAGCACTGCATTATTTATTTTCCTGCTTGGTAAATATCAACAGCATAATTGGATACCATTGCTAAGCTAGCAGGCCTGTATGCCATGCCTCCAGGTTTTGTTTTAGCACAGAACAAAAAAACCACGCTCCCAATAGCGTGCTTTTAGAACCGTGAATTAACTGAGTGGCTGGTCTTGGATCTAAACTGCATTGGTACAGTGTGCTGCATCCTCCAGAATCGTCATCTAAGTGATGTGCATACACTTCAACATCAGGACTATAATGCGTAACATCAAATTCGGTGGATCATTGTACTTTTCTACTTGTTTCTCTTTTTTTCTGGGAGATGGATGTTATTTACTATACCTATCTTTGATTTCAAATCTGGTTTCCTCAAGTATAGGTGGTGCCATTACTTCAGCAAATCTCTCTGCAGCACTTTGGTGCTTCTGAGTAGTCTTACACTTGCCGTTACCCTGCAATTAGTAGAGATGCAAAGGATTATTTTTTTTCCTAAGTTACATGTTCTTTTAGCAGGTGTTAAATAACAAGCTCAGAGTAGTAAGAAAGCTGTGAATTCAAGTCACTGAAACTTTGGCCTTTTAATATGACTTATGCTGTACTTCCAACAGTTCATTAGTCAAAGTGATTTATTGCCATGTACTTTCTGCAGTAAAAGGACAGCCTTGGGTTTTTACAGTCTGCAGTTAAACCACGTCTTGTAATGTCAACACTAAGGAGACACGAGCAATGCAGGTTGTTAGATACCTGGTGCTCAGCACGAAGCTCAGTGGGTGCCAGCCTGGAGGCTGGCAGGGTGCTGTTCAGTCCCACCAGAGCTGCCTCTGTCCCGGGCAAAACATTCCCAGCTCCCTCAGCCTTCTACACAAGGAACGTGCCAAGGAGGTGTGGCCAAGGGAATAGCAATGGACATTTACTGACAAGTATTTACCTCAGAGCAGGGATGGAGGAGGCAGGACCCTTCCTCTTCTACTGGTACGCCGGAGAGCAATGCTGTCAGTGAAGCTCAGTGAGGATTTGGTGTTTTTTTTCGTCCCAGACCCAGAAACAGTTACTAGAAACAAGTAAATGCACTTGAAGTTCAAATCTCTGTCTTCTGAGCCTTCCATTATGAATACTGATTTTTTTTTTTTTTCCTTTTTAAACTTGACAGCAAAGTAAGTTTAAAGTGCACTACTGACTACTGTTGAAGCCTGACAAGGACCCTGCAATGGTTAAAGCCTGTTTTCAGTGTTAGGTAAACAATAACATCGGAAGAATCTGTGACTGTGTACAGAAAACAAACTCATTTAGTAGTTTGCTAATATTTGTTTTCCAAACCAACTAGTGTAGCAGTTTGCACTGATGAGAAAAGATGGTGAAGTTGTACATTTTTATTACCCTGAATTTATTGAACTGCATGATGGCCTTTTCTGTAAATACCAAACCTGTAAATAAATTTTGGTTCATTGGATGTTTGTCACATTTTTTAAGAGCACTCTTAGGTGACACGTGAATTGCTGCACACAAAGTCTGAAATGGCTCACAGGCAGAAGACGGTACAACCAGGAATGAGCTGCAGTTTAGTACCCGTGTTCTGCAGCTCCTAAGCTTTCTACAGTGTTTTCTTCAGCTTAGGTAAGAGTAAAACCAGTAGAAGCAGTCACTGAAAAACTGCTCTGGCTCACAGCTGGCAGAACGGGTCAAATCAAGTGGAAAAGTATGTCTAAGTGCAGGACCAAGTCTGAAGTAGGCAGTGACAGTTAAAATTCTGGCCCCTGAAAAGGGATGAAGCTTCAGTTAGCACAGATGAAGCTGAGTGCATCCTGAAGCGCATCCACTCTCGGTTTTGAAAGCAGGAAGGCTTTAAAGGAGTAATACTGAACGTAAGGCCATGCTTATATATTATCAACAATTTGAACCAAGATGGCAGTAGTGGGCCGCTAATACCACCATCATTAAAAAACACCAACAAGGACCTACAGCCACAAAAAGCAACCAGCACTGCTTGTAGAGCAACTTACAGCCTAAGTGAGAGGACTTAATAATGCCATGGTTAAGGAGATCTGCAAAGTCACTGTTATCACATTTGTTTATTTAATAACAACTGCAGTATTTATGACATACATCAGTTTCACACACACACAAAAAAGTTAAAGATCTCTGTTTAGTGGTACACCAAAAAAAAAAAGCTTTAGAAACTTGAAATCTAACAAGAAATGGAAGTGTAGTTCAGGAAAGTGCACTTAAAAGCTGAATGCCAGCAATTTTAAAATAGATTTTACGCTCTTTAATATTAGGTGACGCCTTAGGTCACAAACTCAGCCATACGCACCACCTCCTCAATTTGCCTTTGAAAAGAAGCGCTGTAGAAAAGTAACTCAGCGGCCACCCCTTGCGCTTTTTTCTCTTGCAGGTTTCTTCCTAGTTCTATCAGAATGATTGTGGCTGCAATGTTACTAAAGAACACAGTGCGATGTGTGCGAGCATGTGTATATTTTATATATATTTCTCATATATAAAAATACACTATATAGTATATAAAAAAAAACAACCTCCAGATAAACTCTTTATTCTCACAGTAGCAAATATACCAACTTATTTTCACAGTACTTAGTTTTATTAACTGGGACAAACCGGAACGATTAAAAATGATTTCCTTGTAAGTTGGTTTTTGCAGGTCCCACGTGACACAAGTCAGCAAAAGCAATTCCGCACGTCTCATGGCTATTCAGAGTCGGCAGATAAACTCACCATCTTATCTTTCTTTCAGTGACTGTAACCACAAGGGGCTTCCTTGTACCTCTGACAGAAACTGTCCAAAGTGGCTGATTCGGACAGGTCTATGGTTCACTCATTCAGCACACTGAAAGAACTGTTAAAAATCAGCTGCTATTTTCCTGGTGGAAGGGAAGTGTGAATTCCTTACCTTGAGATCATCGTCTTCACAGACATAGGTACAAGTCTAAATGCACGTGGTCTTACCAGTATTTCAGGTAAGGTCACACTCCATGACTGGCAAAGCACACAGGTAGAAATGTATACATGCTGAATAAAGGCAAAAGGATAGTATGTTCCCCAGCAGTACCGTGCTTTGCCTCCGTTGAACCATAGCTGAAGCTTAAACCCAGGCTGCACACTAAATAGACTACATAAAGTCAATGCAGTGAGGGATACTCATCTCAGTCACAAGAAAAAAAAATCATTTTAACTCAAGAAACATAGAAACTGCATGTATACAAAAAGCTGTTCCATAAATACGGAACAAAGATCAAGGCTTATTAAGGCCACAAGAAAGCAAGTATCGTTGGCTGTAACTCAGAGGCAGCCAGAGGCACAATGCCAGTTTCAGAGTAAATGGGGTTTATGGTTTGTTTTTATATCCCTTATCAGTTACTGTATGTAATTTAACTTCAGCTTTTCTGTGCCGTAATAAAACCATGTGTGAGCCCTCTGTCAAAAAAAATAAAGTAGCAAAAGAAATCCACCACACAAAGAAATTCTGCTGCACTCTTCAACCTGAAGCCTTAACATCATCAGATAAATCAAATGTGATTCTTTCTTCTTGTGATTTACCTTAATTGAAGCCCACACTAAGCATCTAATGGCCCATGCCAACCCTCAAGCTGTTCTTCCAGCAAGGAAAGCAGTAACTGCATGGCATTATTGAGGACTGGCCATATTTAAGACTGCGGGTCAGTTGCTTGTTGCTTTATTCTTGTTTTGTTTCCACCCATCTGCCCCATTTTTCACAATATTCTGCTCCAACAGCTGTCTTTAGGCAGGGAAAGTGACGGTTCAGAAGGAAACTGCAGGAAGGCAGCAAATAAGCACGCGCATAGGAACAAAATTGTGGTTAACCTGAGTATCAGAAAATGCTACAGACTCGGCGTGCGCTTCTTACAGCCTTTGGCACACAAAAAAAATGTCGAGAACAGTAGTAATAAAGCCTAAGAAACTCCTGTGCAAAATAGAGTTGAAATGCTTCTACTCACATACTCCTAAAAGCTCAACTTCTAAGCCTGAAAAAGTCATTCTTAAACAAGCAGAGCTGTAATTTCTCTTTCACCTTGTCAGAGAAGAAAAAAACAAAAAAGGGAAAGATAATCAAAGTGTACAGATACGTATGAGTGAGATTCCAAATCCAGGACCGGTGGAAACAAACTTACTGTATATGTCAGGCAGCATTTTAACAAAGCCAGCTCTCAAAGGAGAAAAGGAATTTGTCTTTAAACATGCCGTTTTCAACAAATACTTCATGGGATCCACCCTCCTACCCTCACCAATCTCAAAACAACTCCATAAACAGCAGTAGAATTTAGAAAAAAAGAAACAAAAAAGCACAACCCTCAATATTTCACTTCATATCCTGTGAGGGGAGAAGATGAAGGCAGGAGGAACCAGCCATGAATTATTATAGTCTCCTTTTATAAACGTGGAATGCTCTTCAACATTCAGTGGAGCAGGGCATAAAGCTAAGACAAGCAGAGGAGCTGCCTCCTTCCACTTCCTTAGGGTTGCCATAGAAACAAGGCAAAGTGGACCATTCTGATGTACACTCACTCTGCAGCCAGTGTACACGGCTTGGCAAGAGTCGTGAGGCAGTCGAGTTACAAAGAACATGGTGTCACCATTGACACGTGGTAACCGCATCTGTCCAACGAGACGGTTCGCGTTGCCTTCCCACACTACTGGCACTGCAAGCTTCAAGCTTTTAGCCATGTCTTGTGCACCTGATGTCTCAAGAGGTACTGTGTGGCAGGAAAGCAATCCTGCTGGTAAGGCATTGCGGTGTGAGATGCAGCTTACGGCTACAGCAGCAAACAGCGTTGTGCAGGCTACTTGCTGCTACTGCTTCTGAAACAAAGCCGGGTCCAGAGAAGTTTCTTCAAAGCTCAGTGCATTTAGCAAAACTTTCTTATAAAACACACGTACGTAACAATAACAGGTTCATCGGAAGTTGAAAACGTTGGGTTACAGTCATTTCACAAAATTACTGTTTTATAAAACAACATGAGTTTTTGACACAACGCGCGCATTTTCTTTGTGATAGAAATCCAAGAGGAAAAGAAAATGCATTTTCAGACACGAACCCCAATTTGTAATCAGATAAAACCGATGGTGCATTTCAGACAACTGTACAAGTCATCTGAAATGCTCCACCCACACCAGATATCCCTCTCACGTAAACCAGCCTCTCCTCCAATGTGCTGAGTAGTCTTCAAAGTGCTGCAAACACTGGCTGCATCCCTGCTGGTTTACTCCTCTACATTCAGATTCCATTTCACAAACGGTTATATCCTCTGCATTCTTTAGTTTTAACTCTCGACTTCCAGTTTGCTATTTTACATTAATGGCACTTACTGTAAAAAATAAAGAAAATTGAACGTTTAGGCACACACACACAAAAATAATCTGCCTTTCAGCTCTGCAGCTGCATAGATGTCTACCAGGTGTAAAGCTACAGCCGTGCTTTGAAATTCTGGGCCACAGCTCCTTGATGACCTGGCTTCGTTATTTTATGATTAACAAAGGTAGTTTTCATCTAGGAAGTGAAGACTTGACTATTCCCAGCATATAAGTCTGGGTATTAGTATGTTTAGGTTCTTAGGTCTAGTGCAACTGAGACAAAGAAGAACCACAGTTCCTTCAGCCTACTTGTAAGTTCGGAAAACTTTTTCATGTGATCTCTGCCTGTTCCCCTTCCCTCCATTTCAGCACATTGCCAAGTACTGAAAAAGTGATGCAAAAGTGCAGGATGACAACGTGTTCCAGGTCCAAATGTCAGTGACAGACACCAATTCATGTCCCATTTCTCTTCATGTTCTGGGAGCCATCTTTCATAACAAAATTTTCCAATTTTTCTCAAAAGAAAATTAAAAATTCCTGTCTTCCTGCATTCCACTGTGCAAGCTGGCCACGCCTTCTTTAACTTGAATAAACTGAACAGCCCAGCTCCCCATCAACCAGATAAATTACTCTGCTAACTGAACTCACTACTAAGCAACACAGAGAGGTGGAAGGAGGAACCCACCGGAAGCATTTACTGTTTGGAAGGAAACGGAGCTGCTCCAAAGGGATCCAACTCTAGTGCCTGTTGCTGCTGGCTCTGTGCACTCTGCACAACCAGTTCGGTGAACGGGACTGCACCAAAATCATCTGTTTTCAGCCCATCACCTGCATGCACCGGTCCATGCAAGGAGCTCTGCCGAGGTCTGCTAGCCACTACCACTGCACTGTGATCCCCACGGCTGTCACCAAACCCCTGATGCTGAGGATGCCGCATCAGTTCTGGCGGGTGGAAGGGTTTGGCTCCAAAGGGATCCAGCAGACTCTCCTCTGTCTGCAAAGGGTTGGTTCGGTCTTTGCTATCTGTCAGTGAAACACTGATGTTCTCTTTGGAGTCAGAGATGGTCAGGAACTCGTTGCTGCTCTGCGAATCCCTGCGGCCTGCTTTCTTGTGCCTGCGGGCTCTCTCGGGAGTGCGGTAGTTGGGTTTCAAAGTCTTCTTTGTGGTTGTTGGGGTGCCATGGTGACGCTTCCCATTATTCTTCGGGACCTCCTGCTTCATGCGCCTCTGGCGGGATGAAAGCTTCTGCAGGTTGCGCTGCTGCTTCACCTTCTGCTGCTGCTGACCCCCTGTGATCTCTTCAAAAGGAACCAGCCCAAACAGGTCCTCTTTACTCCCACTCACCTTGGGAAGAAGCGAAGGCTGAAATGGGGTGCAGCCAAAAATATCAACACTCCGTGGCGAGGTGGGTGAAAGCTGTATCTTGGTTCCCACCACCTGGTCATCTTGCTGAGACACCTTTTTGCTGAATGGAGCTTTGGTGAAAACATCAAAGTCATCCTGCTCTTGGATCAGACTGGGAAATGCAGTCTGAGAAGAGCCATGTTGGTCACCCTTCTCTCTTGCCTGGGGCTGAAGAGAAAAAAAGGGCACTGCCCCAAACACATCAAATTCTTGGCCATGGCTCACTTTGACAACAGTAGTTGGCACTTCAGGTGTTTGCATTAAGCCGGGTTCTTTAACTTGACTGCTGCCCATAACATTTCTGAATCTACTGCTTGGGAGCCCTTCCACAAATTTTTGTTTGGTACGGTCAGATTCAGAGTCAGAACTTTGCTTCTCTTCCTCCTCTTCTTCCAACTCTTCCTCAGAGTCCATGAGCAGAGGGCGGTGGCCTAAATTCTCTGGTTCTGTATCATTGTCATCATTGAAGTCTCCATTCTCACCTTGCAAGACCTCCTCATCCTCTTGCTCTTCTTCCTCCTCACTACTCTTAGGAGAGGGAGGATCTGATTCAAAATCACTCTCAGACTCATCACCACCCTTTGTCACTTGTCCCTCTGCAGTCTTCCTTCCTGGCCGGGGATCTTTAAAAGCATGACTCAGTCTTCCAGCTTTGGTTGGGGTCCCTAAGTTGTTTACTTGACTGCTAGCTGAGTTCTCCACTTGTTTTCCAGGGGAATCTGCAAGTCCAAAGAAAAAAGAAAAGAAAAACAATTTTAATACACTCCTAAAATCAACACTTACAACAGCCACACATAAAAGGAATCAAAACAAATATATATGCCATAAATACAGAGGGAAAAGAATTAAAAACCAGATCTAAGTTTTCAAATGTTAACAAAAGGGACTAGTAGTCAGAACTTCTAGCTTAACTCCACAAGCACAGAACCTTTCCAAATCCAATACCAATACATGCATCAGCCATCCACTCCTCTCCAGGGAAAGATAAGCTGCCTTCCAAATTGGCTCTCCAAGGCCAACACCTGGTACCACGCAGAGTCAGATACTTGGGACAACACTGCCACACTCAGTACAGCTTCACATGGGGAACAAGTGCATGAAACTGTCAATTTTCAGCTTTTCCTTTGTTGAGCTTTCATGGCTCTAGACAATCCTACTCAACACCCCACTAAAGATAAGTGCTCTCTCTGTAAGGCCTACGAATAACAGCAGCTGGGTGAGAATACCCTTGTGTACATCTTAGCTGTAGGGAAGATTGCATGAGGTCACCATCTCTGTCCTGCCCTCAGGGTACACATTCCCTCCACAAGCTTAACAAGCAGGACCTGGAGCCTACCAACATCCACAAGGGAAGTATGGGTTTTGTTTGTTTCTTCTCACTCAGTGTTACGTTTTGAGGCATCCAAACGGAAATGGACAAGACAATGGTACCCTCTGGGAAAACAGCAAGGCAATCAGTGAAAATAACAGTATGGAAACAGAGAAAAAGGGACAGATGTTTTCAACATGTTTGGATTTTAAATACTTCTCCACTAATAAAAAGCATAACTTGGACTTTTCGCTGAGAATTGAGCTAGATGGCCAGAGGTGCAACTGAAGAGGTACTCCTCCCAAGTGCCTGCTCTCTGCGTCAGCCTCTCCCAACAGAGCTCATGTTGTGAAAGCAACGTGGGAGGCTTTTATAGTGTTGTGCTTTTTGTTTGTTTGTTTGTTTTTTAAGTTGCTTGGTGTTTCAAGTATATGCTATGAGCACATCTTTCTGTAGTGTTACTGAAGCTCCACATCCAATCCCTTCTAACTTCTAGTATAGCAATTTAAACAAAGAAGAAAAAATCAAGTTGACATAAATTTCAAATAAATGTTTTTTTCTTGTTTGTTTGCAATTAAGATCCATCAGCTTATTTTCTCCAGGGGAACGAAAGCTCATTCATTCTGTTCTGACATCTTTATCTCTGATATTTACTAGCAACTCGAGCTAAGAAGACTCTTGTGGAGTGGTTGGCTTGGGAATACCGGGAGCTGCAAAAACTTAGCACAAGCAGACGGCAATAGTAGACAGTACATGCACTTGTATAATGCCACTGGTGCAATAACAATCACACAAGCAAAACATGTTTCACTATGTTGAAGCTATGCTGCTGCACAGAGAGGTTTTTATGAGCAAAATTGACTTTCAGAAGCCTATTTGAAGAGAATCAGAAAGAAAAGCAAAGCAACTTCAGCTGGAGAAAGCATATTTGCTCTTGAGATGTCCTTTTCTCTATGACCCAGATCACACAGCAGTCATATAATGTCACAGAATAGCCTGGGTTGGAAGGCACCTCAAGGATCATGAATCTCCAACTACCCCCACCACAGGCAGGACCACCAACCTCCAAATTTAACAGTAGACCAGACTGCCCAGGGTCCCATCCAACCTGGCCTCAAACACCTCCAAGGATTGGACATCAACAACCTCCCTGGGCTATATATGTATATATAGCTGAATACGTAACACCAAAGAAAGCAATGACAATTCAGCTCTCTGCACACACAGTAACAAAACTTAAGAGCAACAGGGCTTTCTTACAGCAGTTCCAGACTGAGTATTACATGGGTACCAATCCTTAGAGTGGGATCAGAATAATGGTAATACTAAATTTCCACTCAGCAAGTTGCTACAACTATGCAGCTTTTATATCTGCTTTCCATTAAGGAAAGATGAGCACAGTGAAAATACTGCTTGCATTACAACTTCTCTCTCTCTCCCTCATTTCACTTGCCTTCATGCTTATACTGTACCTACCTTGAGGCTTCAGAATTTGTAGGGGGGTTTACTTTTCACTGTACAAATCCCTGAGTGTCATGGGACAAAACCCACACAGTGCAGGATATTGGTTTGGCATCTGAGAGCAGACAGTGCATGCAATTCCACTTCTAAGTTTGCAGAACAGCAAGAACACTATTCTTGTTCCTTCATTTTCACAAGGCCATCACAATGTTTCTGAGGTCACCAAAGTAAGATAGGGAAGAACAGCTCTTATTTACTGAGATCAGTTCTCTGAAGAAGGCTGAATTCCTAACTGCTAAAGAGCAGGTATGCTGCAAGCTGCAAGGTGCATGTCCTACTGCAGTGGGAAGTCAAGACACAACCCAGAACAGCAACTATGTGCTAAACACAGGAAAACTACTACACAGACAGAACTGCTTATATAAACACATCAGTACTTCAAAATATATCTGACAATCATGCAACCAAGGTGTGGATGGAAAATACTACCCACAGTGTTCCCCCTAGAGTGCTTTACAGAAATTTAGAACCTTCCATTTTAATTACAAGAAAAATAATTTATCTTACTCTAAGGCATGTTTTTGCTGTACTCTGTTATCATACAGCGGGAAAAATGTGGAGTTTTCAGATTATCACTTTCAGAGTTTCATTATTTTATTCTGCCAGACATCATTTAGTGGGCATGGTGGTGATGATTTGATGGTGATCTTGGTAACTCTTTTCAGCCTTTATGATTCTACGATTAAAAACAGGGCTTTCAATATTAATGCCCTATGAACGCTCCAGCAGGATCTTATATTCTTTAAGACCTCAGCTCTTAGTCAAGTGTAGAAATGGTGCCCATATGTTGACAGCATTTTAAACTTTGAGGCAGCATGCTCGTTTGAGAGGTTGCTCTTGCCAGATCAACTAAGGATAAGGTGTACCACTTACTACATTCTTATGAATGGATTAAACTGCTTCATAATGCAGATAGATGGAAGAAAAGCGAGCAGACAAATGAGTGTGGGTTGGCAGAAACAGCACACAAGGAACACCATGTTCAGCTGGGCTATGATTACACACCTCTGCTTAAGAGCTCTCCACCTCATCTGTCACTGTCTATTGTAAAGAACTACATATCTTAACAATATACACTTCTCAAAAAAGACCCCAAACCCCTCTTTATATATGTTGTTATCAAAGCAGAGCAACCATACTAAGGAGCTCCAGAAATTTCTATTTTGGAATATTTTCAGTCTTGACAGTTGTGCCACAAGCAGCAGTTAACATCCTCCAGTAGAAGAGATGATCCTTTATGTCTTGCTCCCACAAGAAGAGCAGTAGGAACTCTTAAGTACAATCTCATTGCTCCTTTCAAGAAGTGCTTGTAGAGAGAAAAGCCAAATTAAGATTCTGAGCTCTTACAAAAAATACTTTCTCAGCTGTCAAAAAGCATCCAAAAGATTACTAAAGTAAATTCATTTATAGAAAAAAGCAACAGAAATGAATAAGTATAATATTTACTTGGGAAAATCTCTTATGTTTTAAGGGTAGAAAAAGGCCAGGTATAAAGTTAAGGATCTCTTGTCCATCCAATTCGCTGCCATAATGCATTAGATCCCTGTTTCCTCAGCACTTCCAGGTTTGGTCCAAAATACCAATTATATCTTAAATAGACTCTGAGTTACTTTTAGCTTTTTAACACTCTAAGACAGGGAAGTCTTCTGCTCCATCAACACATTTAGCTTTTTTTGAATTACTATTTGGCTGATGATCTAAATACATACTACTGTACTTGCAGCAGCAAATTCCAACATCAAAAGAAGTGAACTCACCATAAACTACACAGTTGGGCCAATAACAACTTTGTTGACAGCTGAACAGCCATATACACCTCACTTCTACATGATTGTAAACATTAGCATACCCCACTAAGCACCCTAAACTAGTAAGATACATGCACCATGAACACAGGACACCACAAATACTCAGTATAAAATTTGTAAGTTCTCTAGCAGCTGACTGCCCTAGGAACAGGGGATATTTCTCATTAAAGCAATTATTAACAAGCTCTGTTTACAATACTGCACTAGTTGCACTTTCCATTTAAATTGCAGCAATTATTTTTAACAAAGTTATATTCAACTCAATGTGGTCTAAGGACTGAAAAAGGCGGGGGATGAATGCATGCATTCCTCCTTCCTCAAACAAACAAGTTCTTCTGGATCTCCTATTTCATTTCAGGTTGCATCTTCTTCCACAAAGAAGTAAGCATACAACTTCCAACAGACAGCCAAGCCATTTTCTCTTTCTATGCTTAGATTTCAACTGGAATGTTAAGTTTTAGACAAATTTCTTTCCTTTTTTTTTTTTTCCTTTCCTCTCCATTTTTTACTCTCTGGCTTCTATATTCATCAGCCATTTTGCTAGTTTGTATTTATACCCAAACTTCCAACAGGAGTTCTGTAGTAATGTATTTTATGCATGGATTTAAAAGCAAGATGACCAAAATGACTGAAAACATCAGGTGATTAGGGCTTTGAGCTGTTTCTTGTTTGCTTCTGGTGTCAGATTGCTTCTTATCCACTGTAATTTTAAATACTACATATTTGCTTTACCACTAAATTAGAAACTGGATTTGGCTGCTTGCTTTAGATTTCCCTAAGGTACGGTCTTCACATTGCGTTATAAACCCCCATATCTTCCAAATCCTGCTGTTCGCAGTATTTACTGAAACACTAATGTTAACATAAATGTAATTAGATTTAAAAGGAGGAGAGAGAAAAAATAAATAAATAAATTTCTAGGTTAGATTGTGGCAACACACACAACAAAATAACCCACAACCTTTTTAGTGTGAGTGTAAACTCACATGGATATTGACAGCGTTTATACTTTTACACAATCTCCATGTTCTGAAGACGTGAAAGGTTTTTTGAACAAGAAGCAAACTAGAATATATCTTAACAAAAGGATTTAAATATGATTTGTTAATTGCTACCACGGTTATACTCAGTGGAAAACACAGCGCAAAGGACACCAGCAAGAAAAAGGGGACCTTATCAACAGCTCACATACACTGCACAAGTAAATGAAGCCGCACAGTGTTCAGCTCTCAGCAGACCTCTTCAGACAGGACATACACCAAACAGGACCTGACAACACACAGTCAGACATCAGCCTCCCAAGCCATATTTCCATGCACTGATATCAGCATACAATCCACTCTAATATGTCACAGGCACAACTCCAACTGTTACTCTTGTTGAAAACATGTCGCAAGTGACTTTGGATACCTATCACCTGAAGTCTACAAGCAATATAGTTGTTACGGAATCCAGATCAGCATCCTGAACTTCCTTCTGGAATCTAACTGCAATCTCTAGAGCAACATTATTACAATTTCTACATGCAGAACCCCAACAAGAAAGCAAGCAACACACATCAAATGACACTCCTGGCTGCACCTTCTCCTATGTACTTCTTGAGCAAATGCTATTAAGTATTTCAAGAGTGGTGACCTGACTGTCCTCTTTCCCCTTCATTTTTTGTTTTTCCAGAAACAGCAAACTTCTTTCTTTATTCTTTGGTCTGTGTCAAGGTGTTGTAAACAAAGAGAGCCATCTGCTCCAAGCAGACTTGAGTTTAATATTACTAATAGATTGCAGGCTGACATAGCCTGGAATTCATGGAAGAAACTGGTTCTGCGTGTACTTCCTCACCTGCAGTATCTCTGGTTTACTCCCAATGATGGAGTAATGGAGAAAACTGCAGCAGACCTGCGTCAAAACCAAAGAGAAGGAATGCAAATCTCCATGCAGCTGTCGGCTTTAAAAGACATTCCTATCTTAGGTTTTGTGTTTCAAGCTACAATTCACATCTTTCACTCCTAAAGAAGTTAATACACTGAACACCAAAAGCACTACAAATAGAAACTTAATGCCCCAAAAAAGGAGAAATTCCTCAGTTAATGACAAATTTAATGCTCTGATCAAATAGATTTCAAAATTGAAGCATTCCATCATGTTGATTTCATGCAATCTTCTCAAACTAAACTGCTGCATAGACTGTTCAGATAAACATTTATTAAAAAGCTGAAAAATGTGGAGTAACATCTGTTTGTAATGTACTGTTCAGATTAGCACACTTCTAATCAGGTTTGCATCTTGTAGGAGACGATTGTTCTTCACTCAAATGCAAGCCAGGTGGAACATCTTTAATCATATAAGAAGATCCCAATCTTCAAGGAAATTTTCTGTTCTGATGTTCTTTTTCTAGACATCCGATTATAAGAGGATGAATTCCCTCTAACAACGTCAGTAATTACATGCCTTCTGCTAGCTCATCATTGGAGGGTACTGCGGGGGTGACCAAAACGTAGGGCATAAGGGCTTTCAGCTTTCTTGGAATTGGTAACATACTGCCGCCATCATTTCAGAGCAATTTGCCACATGTCAGGCCCAAGGATTACCAGCACACTGCAACTAAATCTGCACTATTTCTTTGACAACAGCCAGAGCAGCAGCTGCTGAATATTGTCATGGATTTGCACTGCTTAGCACCTTTATTTTCAAGAAGAAAAAAAAGAAAAACAAACAACAAAACCCAAATCACTTCTGCCTAGCATCTATTGCTTAGAAATTCCTTCCAGTATTTGCAGTCTGCATGTTGAAGCATGGAAAGAAAAAAGGGCAACCGTGATTACTCTAAGATCTGATAAAAAAAAATAAAGCTATAAAGCATTAAAGCACACCACTGGCACAGCTGCACACAGCATTTGTACTTGAGAAGCATTAATAATTTCAAGTTACTTTGCAAGTCCTGTTGAGAAAAGTCTAAAGATGATACATGGAAACATCCTGAACCTGCAGTCAGCAAATAGTACCAGTGTCTGAAAGCCACAGCCAAGGAAAGTATATGCAGTAAAATCAGTATTTTCATTAAAGACAAAAACTGATATGAACTGATTTTAACTGTCAGATTAACCAGATACAACCCTACTGAATGCTCAGGTTTGGGTTTCTTTCAAAACACAATTCAGGAGTATCTATTGCCTAATAAACACAAGCTGCTGTCATTAGCTCTTTAGTGTGTACAGGAAGCTGTTATTTGTTACTTGTGCTCTCACGTTTGGACTTTCTGACTACGCAATAGTAAGTGGTGTCATCCTCCATTTACTTCATTTAAAGCTCCAGACTGCACCATGGCCCAACAGCTCCAAAACTCTAAACAGTTTCCAACACCCTGATTGCTATCAGGCATGCAGCCAGCTGCTTTACTGCAGAATCCATATATCTGTTAAGTAGCAAGCTAGATATCACACCACCCTGCTCTTATTCCAAAGCAAACAAATAGAATGACCACTTAGACACTAAAATGAAGGAAATCTGCAAGTCAAAACAGACACTACAGAACTGAGGTTCCTTTTATTCCTGGTCTCTAAACAGAGAAGACAAGACGATTGGAAAATGGTTGCCCTCTCTATGTTCAAAAAAACCCACAGTTGATCAAGAACTCCCATGTTTACAAAAAAAGATGACAAAAGATGAGCTCGGTGAATATTCAGTAGAACAGAAACAGATGAACAGAACTGGAGCTTTATTCCAGTAAGAGAAGTCACCTCACTAAGATCCTCCATGGGAGCAAACTGCCTGGCAGACAGCTTTATATCAGCACTTGTAATGAAATCTCAGCCAATTTTCCAAGATATCCACTCCATATACAATTTAAATGCATCATTTTGAGAGTTGCCTCAAATATTTTCTTACTTCTGTGAATTTCATTATTAAACTTAAGGTAAAAAAAACAAACACAAACAACAGACAAGGCAATCTAGCATAGTCTAAATCCAGAATTATCACAGCAAACTACACTATACTGAATATATTTGCTTCTCAGAATTTGAAAACAGCAGACAAGTTGCATCTCTTCTGAGTCTCTGAAACACTCAATAAGCTGACAAAGAACACGTGAACAAAAGCTGTTTAATACGTACATGACCCAAAAGTTTCTATTCCCAAATGCTGACTACAGGAGACAATTTTCCCACCACAAACACCCTGATGTTCAGGTGTACAGGAACTGAAATATCTTTTCCCCATGCTAAATAATTAACTGGTAATGGGGCAGTTAAGACATTTGACTGTGCTTTCTTTTTTTCCTTGCCCTCCCCTGTTTACTAAAAAACTTAACAATACTTATTTTGTCTCTATCAGATTGAATAGCAGAGTTCCTTTTCAACATGATTTTCTTCTCCATCCACCTCAAATTCTAAGTCATTTCTATTTTCCACAAATATGGAGAAATAAAATTGGCAGTTTAAAGTGTACTTGGAAGTACCACATATAGGATACAAACCAAGTGTGGATAACACTAAGCGCTTTGCATCAACCATAGCAGAAGGAACCCAATAGTGTTTTAGCTTGTGCAAAGTGATGCATGTTTTGCTGATGTTCGTTCCCACCCGAGAGGAGCAAGCAGCAGAGCCGACAAACAAGCAGTCTTACACCATCCAGTTCCAGGCTATCCATTCTTGTAACCTCTGCTGCAGCAGCAGCCTGAAATTAATTCTAAACTCCCCATGAAAACCTCCATGAATTCACCCACTCACAGCACCCCATGATTCCCTCCAGATGCTAAATGTTTTCAAATTTCCAGTTTCAGCCTCTGCATATCCCTCAACCTTGCATCACCTTCCCAAACATGTGTATACATACCTGAGTGCACTTATTTTGCTGGGCTTTTTAGCATTTTATGTTAAGCTGTTAAGTCAAAAAAGATAATATACAGGATCGTCAGTTTCTTTGTGGGTATCTTCTATCAGATAATAGAATTACTGAGTCATGTCTTGCTTTCAAATAACATATAAACCTCCAGAACAAGAAAAAATTCTCTGGGTGACTACCCAGCTGCAGCCCACACATATCAACAGTTATGAACCCGAGACTCACGTTACACAACAGCAGTATAAGCAGAAACAGACCACAATTCCAGCCCAAAGCTTGTTAATGTAGTAGAACACTTCAAGAGGAACTCTATTTAATAACATCAAATTTCCATTCTGCTCTTAATTTTAAGTTATCTGTATTGATAACATCAACATTTCATTTCATTATGGTTCAAGAAGTGAAATCATTAGTCAGACCTGGCTGAGCAGTGATAATATACACCTTATTTGCAATGTAGGCACATACTGTATGGAAATTAAGACAAAGTCAGTCTCACACTCCACCCCAGTTTCAGCTGGTTGAATAAGGAATTAAAGAATCAGAATATCCTGAGTTGGAAGGGACCCATAAGGATCACTGTGTTCAACTTCTGCCTCCACACAGGATCAAACAGAATCAGATCATATGGGTAAGAGCATCGTTCAGATGCTTCCTGAACTCTGATAAGCTCTGTGTCATGACCACAGTCCTGGAAAGCCTGTTCCACACCCACCACCTTCTGGTGAAGATCCTTTTCCTAACATCCAACCCAACCCTCCCCTGATATAGTCCCATGCCATTCCTACAGGTCCTGTTGCTGTCAGAGAGCAGAGCTCAGCACCTGCCCCTCCGCTTCCTCCTTGCCAGGAAGCCACAGGCCACAGTGAGTATTATCAGCAAACTTGCTCGAAAATTCTAGTTTACATCCAAATGATTTATGAAAACATTACAGAGAACCGGCCCTAAAACAGAGCCCCGGGAAGCTTGATGTAACCCTATTTACTGTAACTCTTTGAGCCTGCAATCAGCCAATTGCTCACCAATCAATTATGTTTTTGTCTAGTCATATGCTAGACACTTTGTCCAGAAGAAAACAGTGAGAAACAGTATCAAAGCTTTTTGGATTCCAGTAAAGATAACATCAACTGGCTTCCCTTGATCAACTAGATGGGTGACCTTGTCAAAAAGGAAGATTAAATCAGCTAAACAGAACCTTCAGCTCATTAACACGTACTGGCTGTGGCCAATGGCAACGTTGCCTTTCAGGTCTTTTTCAGTAACTCCTAGCTAATTTTCTCCGTAAGTTTACCAGGCACTGAACCAAGACAGACAGGTCTAATTATCAGGATCTTCTTTCTTACGCTTCCTGAAAACCAGAACAACATTTGTTAGCCCCCAGTCAACTGAGATCTCTTCAGATTCCCAAGAGTGGTGAAAAGTCTCATAATGGCATCAACCAACTCTCTGAATACCCTGAGGTGAATCCTATCAGGTCCCACGGACTTCTGTGCACTCAGGTGGAGCAGCAGATCTTGCACAAGTTAAGGGCTTAGTCTGGGAGTTAACCATTACTGCAGTTACAGTCCTCTAACTCAAGGCACCTGAAGCCCCAAAGTTCATCATCTATGTTGAAGACAGAGGCAAAGAATGCACTAAATGTTTCTGCTTTATCTATGCCCATATTTCATAGAATCAAAGAATCACTCGGCTTGGAAAAGACATCCAAAGGGGTTATTAAACACATCCAGGGATGATTACTCACCACCTCCCTGGAGAGCTTATTCCAGTGCTTAACAACCCTTTCTGTACAGAAGTGTTTCCAAATATCCAACCTAAACTTACTCTGGCGCAACTTGAGGCCACATTTGTAAAATAATCATTCTCAACAAGTTATAATCATAGAATCATAGAATTATCCAGGTTGGAAAAGACCTTGAAGATCATCAAGTCCAACCGCAGCCTAACCAGTACCCCATCTCTAAGAAAAAAAAAAAAAAAAAAAAAAAAAAAAAAAAAAAAAAAACCAACCTCTGCTAAATCATATCCCTGAGTACCACATCCAAACGGCTCTTAAACACATCCAGGGATGGCGATTCAACCACCTCCCTGGGGAGCCCATTCCAGTACCTAACCACCCTTTCTGTAAAGAAGTTCTTCCTAATATCCAACCTAAACTTGCCCTGGCGCAACTTGAGGCCATTTCCCCTCGTCCTGTCACTTGTCACTAGTGAGAAGAGACCTGCCCCACTCTCACTGTAAGAACCTTTCAGGTACTGGAAGACGGCAATAAGGTCTCCCCTCAGTCTCCTCTTCCTCAGGCTAAACAGCCCCAGCTTCCTTAGCCTCACCTCATAGGGCTGATTCTCCAAGCCCTTCACGAGCCTCGTTGCCCTTCTCTGGACCTGCTCCAGTACCTCCATATCTTTCTTGTGCTGAGGTGCCCAAAACTGGACACAGTACTCGAGGTGAGGCCTCACCAATGCCGAGTACAGGGGCAGGACGCATACAGAACGCATAAACCACGTTCTCTCTGGTCCTCCTTTCGTCATTAACACACTTCAGAAAACTTTTTATTGTCCCTGACAGTATTGGTCAGCTTCAACTCTAACTGAGCTCTGGCTCCATGAATATTCTCTCTACAAAAGCGAGCAGCAACCCTGTAGTCTTCCCATGTCACTGGACCTTGCTTCTAGCGGCCATATGCTTTCTTTTTTACCTAAGCTCTTCAGCCAAGCCAGCCTTCTACCCCACTTGCTTGACTTCTGACATTTTGGAATTCCCTTACAGCAATCCTGGCATTCTGTCTGGAGGTTCATCTCTAACAAGCCCAATTTTATCCCTTTTCCCCTTCAAGTTTAAAGCCCTCTCAACAAGCTCTGCCAACATATGGGCTAGGATCCTTTTCCCTTGTTGAGACAGATGTACCAAAACTGTCACCAGCAGGCATGGTGCTGGATAAGCCACTCCAGGATCAAAGAAAACAAAATTCTTCTGATGGCACCAGTCTCTTATGCCATGTGTTGATGATCAGGTGGGTTTTCTGGTTCCTCCCAGTACTTACCTCTGCTACTGAAGGGATGGAGGAAAACACCACCTGTCCTGGTTTCAGCTCAAGCAGAGTTGATATTTTTTTTTCTTCAGTGTCTTGTAGGACACTATGTTTTGACTTTGGGAGAAAAACATTGATGACACACCAGTGTTTCTAGTTGCTGCTGAACATTGCGGTACAGAGCCAAGGACATTTCAATTTCTCATCTTCTCATACTGTTCTGTCAGCAAGGGGCTGGGGGGGACGCAAGCAGCTGGGAGGGGACAGAACCAGGACAGCTCTGAGCTAAATAGGCCAAAGGGATACTGCATGCCGTAACAAAAAAACTATAAAACAGAGGAGAGTTGGCTGGAGGGGATGAAGGTGGCCTGCCTCTGCTTCAGACTGGCTGGACATCAGTCAGCAGGTGGTGAGCAATTGAATGTGCATCACTTGTTTTGTAAATACATGTTATATTCTTAACAGAAAATAAAGAAAAGGATGATAACAATTATATCTTAGTCAATAGTTTTCACCTCGAACATTCTACTTCGTTGGGATTCTCTTTTGGTTCTGTTCCATCCCCCACCCCACTTCTCTCCCTCATCCCACAGAAATGGGGAAAGCAAATAATTGTGCAGAGCTTGGCTGCTGCCACAATATACCCAAATACCAGAATTGTTGGAAACGTTAAACATGTTCTGCTTTCTATTCAGTCACCTTCACACTTATTCCTCGAATAAGGTGCACATGTCTAAAAGCCTTTATTCTCCCTTTCTTGGCTGGCTTAAACGTGCTTTTAAAGACATTCTCAAGAACAATTCCATGGGGAAAACCAATTCAGATTCTTGAAGTTATTTTCAGGTGTAAGCATTTATCAGATCAGATCCATTAGTTAAGCGTAATTCACTGTGAACACTGAATTCAAATGCCTTCCTTGAAATCAAGCAAATACACCCGTTAGTTTCAATTCCAAATGCAAGTAGGTAGAAAAAAAATCTGCTGAACAAGTTTTGGGGGGCTTCTTTGTCTTTTTTTTTTTTTTTAATAATAAATGCAATGAAATGTCCGTTTCAATCCATGACCAAACCCTTGTACAGCTTCCTATTATGTCAAGAATTAAAAATTAACCATGGCAAACTTACATAACATAACAAGGCCATCCAGAAGTCTAACCTATAGTATAATGATCTTAAAAACAGAAATGAATAAACAGATTTCAAAGGCCAAGGTATGGAACTAAATAAAAGTGATCCTTACAGACACAGTCATCAAAATGCAGAACAATGCAGATTAAAGGTAACTATTGTTTATTTGGCATGGGAACTTAAATTCCCCTGTAAGACCTTCTCCACAAAAACTAGAGGGTGAATGCTTCCAAACTGACAACTGTTGGGATAGTGAATACTTATTCACTTAGGAATTGCCTCCACATTGTATTGAACTACTAAATTACAAGAACAGGACAGAAAACAGTCTTATCTTTAACTAAGTGAGCAGAATCAAAAGATAAAGAATAGAGTGACCGGTCTTAGGGAATTAATCCAATCTTTCTGACAAGAACATAGGAGATAGATATAGAAACATGGTTTTACCATTAACTATCTTCTAGAATATAAAAAGTGCTACCCCTGTTGTCTCTTCACTGTGTATAGCACCAGAGCACTTGTGAGCATTAATACCTAGCAAACCATCTTTAAGAATTCAAGGTGAAAGCAAAAGTAAACATAGATGTTAACTTCGGTTGACTCCAAAGCGATTTATTTTAAGGCACTTCACGCTTTTGAACTGAGATAAGAACAGTTAACAGAAGACATATTATAGCACCGTTTTCCCCAAACAAGCACTTGTAGGGATGCATGTAAGATCCATAAGCAACTGATACATCTTTGCTATCGATTCCCACAGGTTTTTACATTGCCTGATCTTCTCAAAGCTATAAACAAAGTGCTGATCAGGAAAATATTAAAACATTAAGTGGCAAAATAACAGATTCACATTCATAGTCAGTGGTCACAGATGTTATTTTTACTTCTTTCTAAGGTAAAATAAAAAAAATAGTCAATGCTAAAACAAATTCTTCTCTCTCCAAATTTAGATATGACAAGATATTTGTTTTGAATCAATTTACTCCAAAAAACAATACAATTCAATGCACCAGGAATACACAGTTTTAACTTGGCTGAAAAACTGAACTAAAGAAACTGCATAAGTTAGAAGTAGACTGAAGGGTGGATGTGAAATCTGTCCTTAGTCACTTATCTGTGCTTTCAGCAAAAGCATTTCTGGTTGTATGTAAGTGATTCAACACTGCACTGGTCCAATATATTTGCGCTGTCAAGACTACAGTCTGCGCACTGTCCAAGTGCCAGGAATTGGATGGAGAGATATTTTTATTTAGAGGTAATAAGACATAAAAATAGACATTATGAGGCAGCCGGGACTTATCTTTGGTCATTTAGCTGGACACACATACTCAACATATATACATACACAAATATATATGTATATATGTATGTACACACACACAGTAACGATGTTATAGATGTCACTTGCCTGGGTGAGAAATGAAAGGAACAGAACCAAAGGGATCTTCGGGAGGACTTTTCTGTGGAGCAGAATGTAGCTCCACATTCTTATCTGAAGTTGTTCTCCTGTCCACCAGCCTGTCTGTAAAAAATAAAATGAAACAGAACAAAAAATAAAATAAAATAAAAATGGCAGGTCTTACTCCAATTTAATATCTACTCTTTGGGGTGAGTCAGCTACAGTGTTGATTGTTTTTCTCTAAGTTTTAAAGATACCCTCAGTTCGTACTTTGTGAGCATTCTGGAAAACTCATCTGCACAGATCCCTTTTTAATACCTCTGTCTAAGCAAAAACAACATGTATTTCCTGATGGAATGCTTTATAGGAAGGTCTTAAAAGCAGCCTGTGTGCTCTGTAACAGAAATTGCAACTAATCATCTGTACTTGAGGTTTTTAAACCAGACCCACTGAGCTGATCTAAAAAGCAAGATCATTCATTTAATCCAAGTTTTGAGTAGTCTTTGACACAAAGAAAGGGATAACAGTCACAGCAGAATTGCTGGGATTTCTTTCTATTAAAGATATCAATTGTAATAATTTTAAACAAATTGAGTGTCACTGTACAGAGAAATGCAGTATTTGTGTTATACGGTTTTCAACTCCAGGGTACTCACTTTCATTTTACTAAAGGCTTCAGCCCAGGGTTTTTAACAATGCAAAAATTAGAAGCACTGAGAATGGAAATGGTTTTTCTCTCTAAGCTCTTGTCTTACAGCAAGGTCACACTGAGCTCCAGACTGTCCAGTCCAGCTACCACGCTGCAGCTCAGGAGGGTCCAGGAAGACTCATTATCACCTCCCAACACCACGGGGACAAGGTTGGCCATCCTCAGCTACCATCCCGTAGTCTCAGCACAAGATGCAATATCTTGGTCACCCCCTTTCACAGCATACAGCTGTTCTTCCAAACAATTTGTAGCAGGGCCTTCGTGACAACTTGCAGCTTCTGAGATGCAGCTGAACTGTGCTTAAGCAGCACACTAAGTTCCCTGCACATGTACTTTTTAGCCCTTCCATACAGGAAACAAGAGGCTTTCTTGAGATAATCACCAGGGCTAGGACAGCAAGCTTATCTACCTCATGCAGATGCATATTAGCTCTGTGTACAAAGTACATCAGTTCTGAAATTACATGCCAGTTTCCACAGACAAGTGTTCTCTCTGCATAAAAGCACCCATAGTCTCAATTGTTTTATTCTTATCTACACTTACACGCTCAAAGAAATAAGAAGTAGGAACTGTTGCAACACAAGCAATCTCTACTTTAAATTTAAACCCAACTGAGGAACTTCTGGTGGGGAGATAAAGTAGTGATGCAGTCACGTAGAATAAAAATGTGTTAAGACGCATAGAAGAGTAGCTTGAATAGCTTCTGAACGTACCCAGTCTTCAGCTTGCACCTTTAGAAAAGCAGGCTTCTATTATTCCTAGTTTCTCCTCCTCTAGAGGAGAATGAGCTGAGTGCTGCACCAATCTGCAGGCAATGAAAACTGAGGACTTCTAAGCATGCAATAACTTGAACTACCATCCCTCCTAACACTGGTGCATAGGACTACCGAAATCTCAACCCTTGGAAGATGACAGTATCTTCCCACTTGAGCAACACAGGGGAAAACAAAATGGATTGAAATGCTAAGCATGCAAGAAGAAATAGGAAAATATAGCATAGGGTTTAATCACCTCCACAGAACTTAGACTTATACACTGTTGAATAAGTTTCTATGGGAAATAAAGTTCAAAAAAGTGTCAATTCAAAGCTACAGCTATTGGAAAAGAAGTAATTTTGTCCACCTGAAGCACAAGTGTGCTTTGTCCATTTTGTATTAAGATTCACTTCCTTTTATCAAACAGCATTTTGGAGACAACGGCCAGCCATGCTTTCTCCAATTTTAACCAAGCAGAAGCAGACAAGGGGTCAGCCCATTTTGGCATTACTGTGCTTCACATGCAGCATCCTCAAAGCAGTGACTCAAGACTCATTTGTCAGTGAATTCAAATGCAGATGTGACTGCAGATACAACAGAGACCTATCAGGTACTAAATGGCACAGATTACCTTTCATACCAAGTCAGTCATTTAAGCCCACGAACAAGAGGTACAGCTGTGCATAACGTTTTACAACAATGATCACTTTTTTACTTCGGAAATCTTCCTCAAGTCTAAGAAAGGCATACTGTCCTAAGAGCTAGCTCTCTTTTCCATGGAAAAGGGTAATCAACACCGCAATACCCATCACTAAGCACACTAAGACCTTATATTACTACATACATGAAATCATATAGCAAAGTTAGCCTGACAAAAAGTCATCACATCTTGATACTCTAACAAGGGCCATGCACATTTAATTATTCATGCAATAGTGTCACGAGCAACAGGTTTTAAAATACTTTCAATTCAGAGGTAACGTGTCAGCTCAACAACACAAAGAAGCTTTTGGAAGCGGAAGGAAAGGATGATCATGTTGGATGCCATACTCAGCACTATGTAAAACAGCAAAGAGGCAGACTTGTGTAACACTGTACATGAGTTCTACAGCACAGGACAGCCACTGGGTTCAGTCACAATACAGTTTCTTTAACAAACCCGAATCTTCAATTCTCCTTCTTCCAGAGGGCAAAATGATTCATGGTAAACTCAAGAACTGAAGTAAAAGTACTTGGCAGTAAAGCAGCGACTTTCTCTCTTAAGAGAGAGCCTACATATAAAGAGAACCAAGCATTGATCCTTGAAATATATCAGAGAAAACTGCAGAAAGCATTACAGAGGGAAAGACAGCCATTATCTTTAATTGTAATCAAACCTCCCAGCTTCTCGTTACTCCATGTAAATCTGAGCAAGTACAAGTAAGCAAAATTAAATATATTTGTTCTAGATGCAGAAGAGGCAGTCACATTGCAACACAACTAGTAAGATCTTCCTGTAGTAGCAATCAAAGTGAAAGGTCCTTGAAACCTTTGGTGTACGTATCTACGTGTACACAAACACACAGATTGACAGGATCTCTTAACTGAAATCAAGCCTAAGAAAAGCTGTAATCACATCTCATCTGATGCATAAACAAGCCTGCCACCTAGTGAAATACTGCTCTGGTTGATAATATTCACTGTATTCTGGTCAGTATCTAATTCAGTGTTTTGGCACATAGAAATTGAGCCATGTTGTTATGCACTCGCTGCAGTGACCAGTTGTGGCTGCTTGGCAAGCCCAGCAGCCAGTGCTTCCATACAACACCATTACCATCTCAGTGGTGTTTGCTTGCTTCTGTGTCAAGTTTTCTTAGTCCAATCTTAACACAATGTCAGAAGTCTTAGCCTTTTCAGCTACCCCAAGCAAAAGCATTTTATGCGAGGTATCTTCCAGCTTATTTATAAAGCCACTTCAAATATATCCCTGGTTAATACACTATTCTCTACTCTAATCTTTATAATGCATGGCTTTGCAAAACCAAATTCAACACAACTACAGTCTGCAATACAGCAGTCAAATGAGGATTCTAGAAATGAGTAACATCATGCTTTTTGATTCATCTGCTCCAGATTGAAGAGACTGTGTCATTTCTAAAGTTTTGAAAGGCTTCCACCGGAAAGAGCAAGTCTAAGATACTCAATTCTACTACCAGGAAAAATTCCCATTTTGAAACTTAGATTTGCAAAGAACGTTCACTTTTCAGCCAGTACAATACCCATCTCCCCAGATGCTAGCAAGAAGAGTCATTTTATTGTGGAATGAGTAAAGGCTACATTTGCATCTACAAAATAGAAGTCTTGTGAGATCAGCGTAGGATAGAAGTGAAAACCATCAGCTACCATCAGACACTGACAACAATAATACCAAATGACATCCCGCAAGGATGAACAGGTCACATGCAGTTCTTGATCAGCTACAATTAACCACCCAGAAACCCATGAAGAAAAAGACATATGAAAGCATCATTTCTTTCCCCCCAGTTACTTGAAATTTAGCTTTACCATGTTTTTAATTGCAGTAAACTTACTGAGAGTGAGTCGAGTATACACAATATATATATTTTGACACCACCACAGCTTGTTAAGTCTTGTAAATGACAGAATTAGCTTTCAGAAAAAGCATCTAACACAAACATGTGTTAAGCAATTAAAAAAGGTAATTCCAAGTAAAAACCATTGAGATAACTGACTTCAAGAGGAAAAAAAGTTTATTCAACTAATGCCATATCAGAACAATAAAGCAGCCCTTACATGTAGCCACTCATCAAAAAGGACATTACAAAACATTAACATAATGTAATAGATCATTTTTCTTTCAGGCATTTTCAAAGGACGTATCAGACCCACAAAATCTTCTGTTCTGGTGTGCAAGAAAAAAGCTGAAGAGGAATGAAGCAAGCAGCCAAATACCTCTGCTAGTCAGAGCTTTTTAACAATCAGGGTGACATAAGCAGGATTTAGAAGCCAAGATAGAGCCATTTCTGCAGCACTTCAGCCAGTAGCTACCAGTTTTAGACAGTCATCTCTTATTGCACACATTTCCAGAAAGGGAAAGAAAAGGAGACCGGCCCAACTCTGCCCTCAAATGCTCAGAAAGAATTCTGTACACAGACTGTACGGCCCTTCAGTAAAATAGGTGATGGTACTGCTGAGACCTTATTTACTGTGAAGCAAAATAAGCCTTCAAGTGTCCCTTACTTGATCTTAGCAGGTCAAATTCTCTGTCCAGCAGCTCCTCTTCTGTCAATTTGGAAAAATTGTCCTCTCCAAATGGGTTCCAGCCTGACATATCAGGTGGGTTATTGATGCTCTGCTTTGGGTAACTGGTAATTGACTCAGCATCAACAATGCCTGACCTGCAAAGTCAGACCACAGAAAGAAAATACAAAGGAACGTTACAGGATTGTCTACCAGGATAAAAACTGATGGCATACTTTATTATGTCAAAATGTTGCATACAGGTAACATATGTATTAACAGCCTGAATGTATCTGAAAACTAAAGATAAAAATGAATCACTAAGAACATATGGTTTGATCACATTATTTCCATATGTAACCCTTGTACAATATAGTTGCCAATTTATTAATTAAAGCCAAAGCACTGAAAACTTTGTCAAGATGCAAGATGAAAAATTATTTCAGAGTTCATTTCTATACTCACACAGCAGTCTCTTTTTAAGGAAAAATAAAATCTAATAAGTATATTCAAGTTTAATCTCCTCTTTGCTAAGATGCTAGAAACCTCATTGGGTGAATTTTCCCTTTTAAGCAAGTTTTGGCAAATTAGCTCTACCATTTTTTTCCTCCTTACGTGATCATCCTTAAGCACTGCCAATTGTTGCTAACTCTTTGGTCACTGACTTAAAGCTAAGCAGCAGGGTACAGATCTTTAGCCACACATACACAAGATGATCATTTACTTCCAGACTGTAATTATTTCTTTAAAGAATTATTTGTAACAGAAGTACTCTGGTAATAGGCTAGATCAGAGAACGGGTGTAAAATCTCAGATATGGACACAAACATGCAGGAAAACACTGTGCTATGCATTACACCACCTAATTGATGCCATGAAGCTAAAACTGTCACAACGATATACCGTATCAATAAAGCCAGTGGGGGGAAAATATTTTACCTTTCACTCTTTCACCATACTGTAAAGTGACTATGAATGACAGCAGCACATGAAATGCACAAGTCTGAAAAACCACCTGTCCACAAAAGCTGCACCACAGACTGCAGGGTTTGAAGAAGTACAAAGGGCTTCTCTTTCAACTGTAGCAATAGTAGTATTTATGTGCTTATGCAGCTAACACTGACTTAGGTCAGAACATCAGTGAAACAAGGCAAGTGTGCAATTTTTTGCCTGTCTTTTTTTTTTTTGAATGTTGCTTCGCTCTCATTCCACAGTGAGTATTCACAAAAAAGTCATTTTTCACCACACTTTATTAAGAAGGGGTAAATGCATGGGCCTCTGCAAAGGGTCCTTATCATTGAAATTAAGATACATTCTGTTACAGAATACAAGTCAGACAGAATCACAGAATCACCCAGGTTGGAAGGGACCTCAAGGATCATGTAGCTCCAACCCCCCCAATAAGTGGATGGAAGAGTCAGAACTCGTACCAAATTAACCAGAAATATAAAGCCCAGTTTGAAACTATATCCTACAAATTGGACTAAAGAACAAAAAGTGGTAAAAATTAGTGTCTATTGAGTGTCATATTAACTGCTTCATTAAGTATGTGCTGCTGACCACCCAAAGCAAGGTGGTTAGCAGTTTGTTTCTTGGAAGAAGTCCATGAACAAGAAAAAAAACAAGTTATTTTTAAAGTTTGATTCAGCTCATCTACATATGAGTTGCATCCTGCTCTCCACCCTCATGCCACTTAAAATATCCGTTACCACTAACTAGCTTCTACTTATTAGTTTTAGCAGTACTGGATGATTGAAGCAATTAACTTCCAACAAAAGGATTTGGTGGCACCTGTTACAGCTAACAACAGAAAGCAGACAGCAACCCTTGGTATGTTTGTGTCAGAATACTTGCCTGCTTGGAGCATAGGGAGAATCTGCCACTGTTCCAGCATGTACTGGAAGTGATGCAGAGTAGGAAATTAAGGCTGGCGAGAAGTCTTGTAGAGAAGGAGCATATTCAGGAGACTGCACCTGTTGTGACCGCTGCTGTTGCTGAGCAAGCATCTGCTGCTGTATAAGAGCCTGCTGATATTGCTGCACCTAAATAAGACAGTCAGCACAATATTATCATTCAGACAGGTCAACGTGAAGCTCTCATGCTAAGTAACAACACCGGCCTCACAGACAGATTCATTAAAAACAACCATACACCAGAAAAGATTGGCAGCTTAACCAAAGTCATGAACTTTCTCCCAACTTCTGAACACCTTTTGCCACACAGCCTTCCTGCTTTATCTGTAAATATCACATATGCGTATATTTCTATTATGCTGTAGCAGCAGCATCACAAAGGGGATGCAAGAACATTTATATTCCACTCATAAGTAAACACTGAAAGACTTCTCCATTTTAAGCAACAACAGACAAAATGCTCTTCAATGCAGTTTTAAAACCTCAAAAATAAACTAACTAGCACAACAGAGCTTAATGGCAGCTGACAAAATTCATTTTCTATAGCACATTCCAGTGTGCAACTATACATAGCAAGGATTTCCCTGGGCTAGTTAGGATTGCAAACATAATGTATAACCTTGGTTGAATTTCATCATTCCAGAACGTGATTTCCTTTGTGACAATCAACCTGGATTCTCACTTTTTCTTTCTCTCTGAGGTACTGAAGTGGTCTAAGGATACCAACTGTATTTTGTTGGCTTAATTCTATTTGAAGACTCAGAAATTCTGCGTGTTTTCCTCAGCAAATGCTGCACAATATGGCTCTGTACATACACAACAGTGCCTGTGAAAGTAGCTACTAGCTACCTGTACATAGATGGTTTAACTAATTAGACATCCTGGGCTTGAAGTACAAATTTGATGCCACTGTGGTTTTATCACTTCGTAGAATAACTCACGTTTGCTGCAGTGGTCATTATTGGAAACTTTAAACATTAAGTATGTTTCCAATTAGTACTTTACTGATCAAAGCTTAGACTACATCACATTTAATGCTGAAGTGCCAGGTAAGCTTTCTCAACCAAGATTGGATGAGCCTTTTTTTTTTTTCCTCTCAGTATCACTTTAGATATTTATCAAGTCCACAGCTCATAACTATTCACAGACTTGTGCTTCTGCAACTTCACAGCATCTTACAATCATAGGACATATCTGAAGACTGTCAGCGACATTCCATTGTTGACATACCATAGCAGGATACTGAGATTGGGAAGGTTGCTGCTGGTACACAGCTTGCATCAACAGTTGCTGCTGGATCACCTGCTGGTGCACTGCTTGTTGATACTATATTCAAAAAGAAAAAAGAAAATAAATGAAGTCTTGAAATCATGATTCCCCCATTTAGCATACACAAATATTTAGACTCAAAGGGTCTACCCCACACCAGCTCCTACAAGCATACTATTGTCAGCTAGATCATCCCAAATGTTTCTCTGGAGCATGCTTACACAGACAAAACCTTTATTTGGGCCAGCAAGCGCTGATTCAAAGCAAGCAGAAATTCTGGGTCAAGAAACAAAGGCAGGACAGCACAAAGAAAACAACTTCCCCATGTTAAGTACTGCAATGCCTAGGCAAGAGACAAATGTGCAAAGCTAAAAAGAAAGGGCAAGAGCTACAATCCTTCTCCCTCTCTCCTAGCATTAAGAAACTAGGTCATATTGTTAAACTAGCAAATGACTCAAAATGCTAACAGATACAACATGCTGCTCTTTAAGAAATGTATTTAAATGTACCTGCTGCATGTAAGCCTCCTGAATTGTAGGTTGTTTTTGCTGGTGATGTAAGTGGTGTAGTTGCTGTAGTCTCCAGTCCCCCTGCTGCAGCTGCTGAAGAACTCTGTTCTGCTGTGGATGGTGCTGATTGGTCCCTTGAGACAGCAACATTTCTTGACCATTTCCAGGTCTTGGGGTTCCTGTAATATTAAGACAATACTACTCACATGCAAATTTCTAAACTTCAACTGTCCATTTGCCCTGGCAGTTGGCACTAAGCGCTTCAAGGCAAAACAGTTTATAGTCCTCTTCCAAGTGTGACATCTTGCGTGCTAAGCTTACTGTGTATTTCACCTTCTGTGAAGACAACTTCAGGCTTATCAATCTCCAGTGCCTACTTCAAAGACATGAGAAGTCTCCTTTGCTCTCATTACTGAGGAAGCTGGTTTCGGGAGTTCTGCTTTACTAGCAATTCACTTTTATCTTCAGTGTCTCAAACAACACTCATCTATTCTGACTCAAAACTGGGACATTACATTTTTGTCTACATCTTTATTAAAATAATCTGACAAATTCATCCTTGAGTGAAAGAATGCAGTTAAGTGCTTTTGGATTTTGCATACTTGGAAGCCAAGTAAATAAAATATCCAAACACAAGTCTCTTGCAGTACGTTTAAATACTGATTAGTGCCTCTGAAAGCATTCTTCATAAGAAGTACTGGATGTAATCATTTAGATTGCTGAGTTTTGCATTCGGTTGTTTTTGCAGCCTCTTAATTAAGCACTTACTAGCATAAATCAGTGTGACTTGAACTCATACTTCTTGCACATCCAGAAAGGATGAAGATCTGGGGCTTTTTCGACAAAGTAGTACCTACTTAGTTTTGAGTTTCAAAGGTTATCCTTCAAAGATTAAGGAGGAAAAGAAATTTGGAATGATTGTTTCATTTGCTTCATTCAATCCTTAGACATTGGTACATTACCTTTTTGCCCACGGTTACCAAATACACCAGGAACTTGTACTTTGACTGGTGTTGCTGAACTCTGGATCGTCAGAACACTTGAAGCAGCAGTGCTTGAATTGGCCTTTGGTCTTTGTCGTGGTGCAATTGAGGTTTCTGTTGGTCCAGTAGGATCTGTTATTCTGAAACAATATTTCCATAGACGAGACTTCATTAAAAGTAACTGTTGTGTATTCAAATTAACAGTCATCTCTTTACAGCTCACCTCACACGTACACTGTTTACTTCTGAGCTCAATTTAAATACCTTAATATTTGTTCCTACAATTCTTCTCACCACAGTCATAAGAGATACGACTGCTGCTGAAGATTTCAGAAGGAGCAGTGCAACAGCCTTGTTCTCCATGAGAATAAAGCACTAGATTTGATTTCTGTGCAAGCTTTCATTAGCTCACAGTAGCGAATAAAAATTACCTGGAAAACTTGAGGCAGCAACCCTGCAACTAGAGATAGTTACTTCTTGTACACACATACAAAGTAAGATTTTTTTCTTAATCTTATCTGTTAATTAATCTCTGGTTTCACGAGAGATTTAACATCTAGCAGTTCTATCGCTCATAAACCTCCCTTAATATTTGTGTCTTTCTGTAGTACATTAGCACTGCATCATGTTTTCCCAGATAAGGAAGATATTAAAAAATGGCCTTTGGAGCTTTAATCCCACTTTGCCCAGTCACAGTACTGGCTTCTTTAAAAATTGGCTAACTGCTTAAAAACACAAATTCACCAGCTAAGCTCCAGTACCTAACACCTCATACTAGTTCTTAGCAAATTATATATAAATGTTTTCTGCCTTAGCCTATATATCTTATTTAGTCAGAAAAACTTAAGTAGGAAAATTCAGTTCTTTCCCAGTAGTGCCTAGCAGGTGGAGCTGAAAACATTATTCCATTAATACTCTACGCCTTCCCTTCATTGTACATCACCAACTGACAGCAGAGCCAACAAAACCAATCACTGCCTTAGAACAGCATATCTATATCTATACAGTTCAAGCATGGCTGAGATGAGCCCCAGAGGTATGTTTCTCGTTTGCAGTAGGCTACAAAAGTTGCAGCTGAGCTAATAACGTTAGGGCTAAAAATTTCAGTAATTAAGCCACATATTGGTAGATTCAGAACTAGAACAATTGTCAGTACCGAGGAATATTAGAATCTCAGTTTTTCCTCAGTGGAGACTCAAAACAATTGAAAAAAATTCAACTCGGACTTGAAGCACTTAGAAATGTCATTTATCCATTCTAATGAACTATTTGGGTGATTTTTTTAATGACGAAGTTTCAGACAAAAGTGCAGTTTAATAATATTAAAATAATGTGAAGTCACATCATCTACTCACCTTGCTTTTATTTGGCTTTTTCTAGCAGCTGCCTCACTAGCTGTCATAGGCTCAGGAAGAGTTGAAGGGATAGGAGAATTCTTGGGAAAAACAGATGTGAAGAAATTAAAAGCACAAACTCCTGAAGAAATCATTACAAACCAAAAAGAAATAACTGAGTTCAAATCCTTGATGCTACAAGGTTTCACGCAGAACCCGGTCACGTGGCTGTAGATTGAAAGTGTTTTTACTGAACACTATTTCTATTTTCTGTTACTTATTAAGAAGTACAAAATGAAAGCACTGCTGGCCTGACTCACTACCATGTCAGCTACTTCAGTTCATTCATGAACTACCAACAATGAGGTAACACACTTTCTTCATACACTTTTTGTTAACTGTAGAGAATAAAGATTCATTTTATCTTTAAGAATTAAAGCTGAAAACCAGAATGAAATAGTGGTAGTTTTTTTAGTCTATTCAGCTCTTCTAATCCAATGCAAAATTCACAAAACAACACAGCATCTAAGTTTTTATGCTCCTTTAACTAATCTCTAACCACAAATCACAACCTAATCATGTATCACTGTCAAAATGCACACTCATCTTCTCATACTAGCCCTTATTTCTCTAGCCAGAGGCACTGTCACTAGAAGTCATTAGAAACCAGTTTACCTGTCTCAGCTCTCACACTGTGTTTGCATTACTGTTGTGGATGGATGACTTCCAGTGTAACTGGAAACATAACCCCACTAAGATGCAGGGCTCAACAACAGTAAGCTTGTCTTTAATGTTTCACCTTCTCCTCTAGTCTTTCCAACACATGCAAGGTCAAGCTTTGCCTTTTCCACCCTCAGTGCTTAATGAAAATACCAGCAGATAAAACATTCAGAAGCTCCTTCCTTGCTTGCACCAGCTGCCACCATTGCATTACAAGGCTTCAAGTTTTCATCCATTCCGTTCTAGTAAAGCCAAACCTTATCCTGATCTACTGGCAGCACTGAGCAGGGGGAAGATCAGACGATTTCCTTTTTATAAAACCTTCACAACCAGCAACAAGTGCACCTCTCTAAGCACTAGGCTTTGAATACAGCAAACACATAAATTAGATATGGAGAGTATCACCTTCCTCTTAGTTCCAAATTAATTACTAACACTAATCCTAGCCTCAGCAAGCCTCGAATACTTTCATTTTCTAAACCCACATGCTCATCATGTTCTCTATTAGTTTACCAAGCACCAGGAGTTCCACTGGCTAACGGGATGAAATAGGTATGATCAGGCTCTGCTTTCCTCAGAACAGTCACTCTCTAATTCATGCTATATCTGAGCCACTTTCAACATACTTCTTGCCCTTTGCAAAAGTAACTACTCTTCAGATTATCCTTTTGCAGTTCTCATCTGCCTCTTCAAAGCTTCAAGGATCTCTCAAATTAATTTCTGAATTAATTGCTTTTCGCCTAAGCTGCATTTAACCAAGGAAAACAGCAATTATGGCGAAGGGAGAGAAGGAAAAAGATCTCATGTAGGCATAATCTTTACACACACACTAAAGAAAGCAAATCTAATCCTGGTCATAAACATTTATAACTCAAGGTCATTGATTTTTTCTTCCTTTTTCCTTAGGAAAAGGAAACCAACAAGCAGACATAGTCAAGTCACTTGACCAAGTTGGTAATACTCTTACAGCCTGCAACCTAGTAAATTCTCAGTGGTATGGCAAGATACTTATCTTGCACGTATTTAGTATAAAAGAGAGAAGTTATAAGTGTTGTACCACTTAACCACACTGAAATAGCAAAAATACAAAACCCTTCAAAACACTCGAAATTTAGCCTTCGCCTATGAAGAGGGCTCCAGTTTTTTTCTTCTTTTCCTTAGCAGGCAAACTTATGTCAAGTTCCCCAAAAACAACATTTACTCTTTAATGAGCACCATCTTCTATGGGACCAAGGATCAACAGTAACACATTTCAAAGGGATCTCAGCAAAATCACTCATCTACCTCTGAAAGCGCAGCTTACTTTAAATGACACCTGCTTCAAAATTAATTTTGCCACTGACTTTTTCTAATGCCTTAATGCTTATCTTGGGAATCCCTCTAGAACACTGAACATTATTGATGTATCCTGGAATTCTTTGACACAGCAGTTTGGTCAATGAATTAGGTCATCTTTGAGGGAAGGTTGAAAACTTCAAAGAGAGTTTAGCCTCTCATGCAAAGCAAAGGCACAAAAGTCAGCTAACTAACTCACTATTTCAATTTACTTTCAGCTCGTTGCAGTCCTTTCCAGCATACTGCTATAACTGACAAAGATGATTAAAAAGAAAAAAAGAGCTTATCTGGAAAACACTCTTGACACTTCATACTATTAAGACAAAGTTTTCTACCATCAACGTGTTAAGTTCTACAGCATACTTGGTGTTAATTGTATTAGATGTAAGAGACACGTATGGATTAGAAGCACAAGTCAGGTATGGACTGGTGACATATTACTGTATTTCAGTTTATGAAGCTATGCCCTCAGAATGCAAGTGTATAATTTAGACAGCAAACAGTATCAGTGGGAAATGTATTCTGCTCCACATTCTAAATTTTGGAAAAAGGCTTAAGAAATTGACAATTTCTCAGCTGATTTGACTGATTTTTCTCAATGCTATCTATGAAAATCCCTGAATGCAAAGGAAAAAAACAATGAAAGACTACTTACATTAATATTGGACACTGGACAATCCTTTTTGGCAAGTTTAAAGGCAAAGTAAGATACCTGAAAAATATCAGGTCTCTGTTCTTGATCTGGTTCAAGCATATATCCTGCAAAAATGGATAAGATCAAATTGTCATTGTTTGACAGCAGAAGCCTACTGATGCAGTGTGCTAGCAACCAGAACACATTCATTCAGCTCACTTTACCAACCAAGCTTACTCCAAAAAGAATGATTTTTTTATTTATTTATTTTTTCTTTCTTTAATGCTTTTTGTCAAGTCAAATTGTTCTCAGGGTCAAATACGACTGACGAGGATGCATGCTGTTTGATATTTTGAATATCAGCTGCAGAAAGGATAGATGACCAGATGATCTTAGGATCTTTTCAAACCTTAATGATTTAATGACTCTAGGGAGTAAGCAAGTCTCCTTTCAAGGGAAAGTACAGGAGCTGAAAGGCAGATGGTAGCCATGAGCAACTCCCATTGCTAACTTGAGATCCAAGCAAGAATGCACCATCTACCCAAGTCACTCATCTACATCAATAGCACTGTTTGTGTTTCATTTTATTTACAACACCAAAGCATTGCTGTGCTGCCCAAATACTTACTTATCAAACAGTGTATACTGTGAGTGTATCGGGAATTGTCCGGAATAGTAAAACTTCCATCGCAAATAGCAACTTGACTTTCTCCAAAGGGAAGTGAAAAGAAACAAAGCTTATACAGCAAGCAGCCAAGTGCCTGTAAAAACAAATACAGGCCCCATAAAAGGATGAGAGCAAGCCATTTACACAATAAAGAAGCACCAACAAGAAACTAATTGCAACCTAGCTACAGCTGATGCTTACAGTGTTATGTAGCAGCTGCATTATGAACCAGGGTTGATGTGACAAGCTGATATACAATGCAGCTCTAAAAGGACCTTCTTTCCCACTGACTTGTGTGCTAGACAACAAACTACCAAAACCAGAGCCTTACCCAAGGGCTACATTCACATTCTGGCATCACTCAGGGATACCACTAGTGTTTTTGCTGAATTTAGTCTTTATTTACTTCACTGTAATGGCTCTTAAGCACACTGTCTAACAAAAACACATTTCCTTGTTGAGCTGTAAGCAAACTTCTATGAGAAACCATTGCTGACTCTGAGCCAACAAAATGAAAAGAGTCTACTTTATCTCTCCCATAACATCACAGATTGTATTCAATTTATTTACATGAGACTTAACTACCACAGATACCATTACTACACTCTGCATTATACACTTGCATTGTATATTTCCACTTTAAATAATTAGTTTTCCAGTTTGTCTACATTACTTTTAGCTAGTTTCTCCCTCTCTTAATTAGTTCTGTATTTCACAGTACCTGATTTTTTGCTTACCCAGATATCTGCCTTGGTAGTAATTGATTTCCCTCCATAAAGATTGATCATTTCAGGAGCTCTGTACGATAGCGTTGTATACCTAAATGCACATAATTGCAAGAGAACAGATGAGAAGCATGCCTCAGAATCAAAAGGGCCTTTCCCTGCATCCGCCATACACATACCATTCACAGACACAGGTGTCTAATACACACCAGAAATTGTCTTACGCAAGTAATTTACTTGCTTACAACATCACAAAAGGTTTGGAATAGTAACATTATATCTACCATTATGGATGACAATTTAAAGTCAGATAATTTAAAGTCAGATACAATGTGCTCTTTACATTAGCTCCCCTGTACATGTGCTTCAGTAACAAACAGTTACTCTGCTGTAATACTGCAGTAAGCAGTCATTGCAAAGATTCTAAGCCCTAAAAGGGTCATCCTCATCTTACATTGAAACATTCAGTATGGAATATGATCACTGTGGGTACCATCCAACTTGGGATATTATACAGTTCTATGCTTTAAAAAAAACTAGCTTGGCAAAATCATTACAAAACCAGAGAAGCACTCTGTAGAGACAAAACAACACACAGGTATCACTTCATCATTTGAGAACAAGTGATCTGTGTTTATTTCTGTGCAGCAGATGGCCTGAAGGGACCAAACTAAACTAATACATATTCTCAGGAGTGTGCTTGCAATATAGTGAAAACAATTTTCTGACCAGTCTTAGGAGGAGGGACACAGAGAGCATTCTATAACTAAGACTGTACATAAGTTCATATGAATGCTGATTTATAGCAATTCTTTTCTCCCTCAGACTCGTACAGTTCGTCATATTAACAAAGAAGTTAAAATTTTAACTCCTAAAATGGCCAGCAGCCAGGCATACATTTATCACCCATTTCATTTCAAAGTCGCATGCTTTCTTCAAGTTTTATTCTATGTGAGTCTGTTTTGCAAAAATAGCATGTAAATAAATAGAAAAAGCAATATTAGTGGGTAGTAAAGCAATGGAACTATATTCATATCAACTTGGATTTCTTCATCTTGAACAGTTATATTAAAATTCTTATCAGTGAGGTAAGAATACACTACTCAGAGGTCTTCACCTAATACATCATGACACTGAGCTGTCTCACAGCACAACCATTGCTTATTAAGGCCACTTAAATGTGAACTTACTTTTTAATTTCTTCTTCAACCACATTAACACCATCTTTTTGAGGATTAAGGAATTTGTTTGTAGCACTGCCAAAATCACAGAGAACATAATTTCCACTGTCATTTAGCAGTATATTCTCCACCTTGAAAGGAAGTTAACACAAACAGCAACATTAGATTAAAATAACTGCACTGATTTCTGTTAACTGTTACTATGCATTCTTGCCCTCACATGCAAACTAGGAAGTTACCAGAAAAAAAGATCAATCAAACACAGCATTAGCACTATGTGATCTTATCTTTCAGCTTCACTGTTTACAAGTGCTTTCCTAACTATAAGTCAGCCTTAGTGAAGTAGTTCCTGCACTTCTCATCATTTTTGAGTGCAGCATTGACTTTTACCCAGGCACTTCTAGGTATCAGGTTCATACCTTTAAATCCCGGTGAACTATTGGAGTTTTGCACTGATGCAGCCGAGCAACAGCTTCACAGGTATCACAAAATATTCTCATTACTTCTGACTCTGTAAAGCCCGTCTGCAGGCGCTGATTCATCTGATTCACAACTTGTCCAGCTGAAGAAGCAGCAAATAATTTTATTTTACCTTTTAATAAATCCCATTATGAAAAGAAGTATAATTTTTTCTCACACACAATTAGCCCACAACATGCAATTCAGCTTTCTCATGTCACCAACTTAAAAAAAAACCAACAACACAACAACACACAAGAACAACCCAATCAAGCTGTTTCCAAACCCACTGCTATGATCCTAGGCAGAAAGGTTACCATCTCAAACAAAAACATCACCAACTGAAACTCTTCTATCAAACTGTTGCAGACAGACTCGTTTATCACACAAAGATGCTCCCCCAGAAGTGCCTCTTGCATTTAGATCCACAGCCAAAATGTTGCATTTAGATCCACAGCCAAAATGCTGTCAACCAGCAGAGTTCAAAGTAACTCAAAATCTAGGCAGTCTTTCTTTTCCTTCCTGAGAGACCAAGGAAAAAAAAAAAAAGGACATAATCCACTCTTAAAGACCTTACATAACCCTTTCATAGTTTCCTTTTTAAGATCAGGAAATATTTCCCTGTTCCTTGAGGTAATTTCACATGGTCATAGTTGTAACTTCTTATCATAATGTTCATTTAACACCAGCAGATCTATGGGGTCATGGAGGGTGCTTCTCCTAAATATGGAAGTTTTCAACAAGAAAACACCATCCAGTCATCTGATAGATTACATTCTTGTGGCTTCAAAATAATACTGGCAGACCTCAAATCTAGAAGCAAAGTGTAGAAGTGAGTTTGAACAAAAGCTCCACATGCCAATAAGCCATCCATAATACCAAGCTCAGAAAAATCCAACCCAGTTAGTCGTGTAAGCTGAGGAATTGGCTCCCATGAATTAAAGGAGTAGAGGTACTTCCCCAATATTTACTATTTTACATAAGAAAAGAGTATTGCTAATACAGTCTCAAGAGCTCCCACACAAATGGCAGAAAAACTCACTCTGACAACACACAGACAAGTTCCTTCTAATAAGTGTGTGTGGTGGGGAGTAAGGAAAGTCAGTACCAATATGGTTTCACAGATTGTTTGAATCTTAAGCCAGAAGAGCCATCTCTTACCTCGACAATACTCCATGAGAATGAGGACCTCCCAGACGTTATCACTTATACAGTTAACAGCACAATCCAAATAGCTCACAATATTCTTGTGCCCAGATAATTCTTTCTGAAAAAGTAAATATACATTATATTTTAACATAGAAAGATTCTAACAAGTAAGTACAAGAGGTTTTCATTAGAACCACTTATGACTTCAAAGCAAGCCCTGGTCCCACATGCACTAAACTGTACAAAATACTCAAAGCTGAACGTAAGTTTTCTACTAATAGCAAAGTCAGAGACTGCCATATACCAAATTTGATGCATCTACAGTTCAATCAGGAACATTTATTTACAGTATTTGTTCAACAGTGCAAATATCCTCACTGCTGCATTCAGAAACATTATATAGTAATAACTACAGACTTGACACATAGGGGAGAGAAAGAGGGAAGAATCATGCTATTTATGTCCATTTTAAGTGAAACTCCGTATCACAATACTAAAAATGAAGAAATACCTATACTGAAGAATACTGATTCATTAATAACAAAAAAAAAAACCCACAACCATACACAGCTGGAAGCAAGTCACAACATCTATAACCTGAACTACTACCAAGTACTATCAGCTACTATCAAACACACAAGCAACCAAAGACGCCCCTAAGAAAAAAAAGAGACCATAAAAACCACACCAACTCTTAAGAGCCATTTTGCAAGTTGCAATTAAGCAATATGAAATAATTATATGAAATATGAATATATTTCATGTCTGACAATACTGGTGGTGTTTTCTGCAGTTCTGCTTCTGCTTATTTATGGTTAACATAAAAGAACTCCTTATGTTAGATGATTAAATAGGTGCTTCTATGATTACAGGGTGTTTAAAACTAGAAGCATATGGAAACGGAGATAAATTACCTTCACAGTATCCTCTAGAAGGCAAGATAACTGCTATTCTCGTGCCCTGTCATCATAAACCCAAGCACATCTGATAAAGCCTTCTGCTTTCTCAATTTTCTAGTCAGCAGCTCAGAAACAATAGAACCCGTGATTATGTCAATGAGTTCGCAGTTTTGAACTACAGCCATATCTGTTACATCCCCATTGGATAGCAACTGCAAGAACATGCTTCTGTCTAGCAGAGGTAACGCTGCTTGAGTAGGAACAGGGAGTGTAACTCAGTTACCAGAACTGTGGCCAGCAGAGGGCTCTAGAATTTGTTATCACTACAGAAATGGGAAAGACCACTTCTTTTTTTATTGGGAAGCAAAATTACTGATGAAACTGACTGCAGAATCATGTTTTCCTTATAATTGCTTTAGAAATTAATCACACACCAACTCCATGCTCAGTATTAGCTTATGTAAAGCACTAATGCACAAAAAAAATGAGAAGATGGTCTAGAAGGGATTGCCCTTATAGCACGCATATATCAAATGTCTTTGACAACATTCTCTAGTTACAATTCACTTCTTACCATAATAGTAATTTCTCTCTTGCATACGTTGAGATCTTGGGCATTATTAACATACATTCGTTTGAGCGCACAGCGTATCCCACCATGGGTACGTACCAGGAACACAGTTGAGAAGCCACCTGGAAAAAAACAAACAAACAATTACGAACCAATGAAGCTGAGTTCTTTTTTCCTAAAACAACAAAAATGGAAGCGTGTGCTACTCATGGAGTGAGGAGTTAAAAACACTGGCAAAATTACTAAGATTTGACATCTGAGTCAATTTCTCCCACATTAAACATTCTTGACAAAAGCATAAGGATCTTAGAATTATGCTGTGGCATTAAATAAAACTATTTGAAAAGCACTTCCATATTCAAACAAATGTAAAAGCTTCGTATGAACTCTATGTATTCAGGTATCAAACCCATGGTATTTTCAGTCACCCAAAAACCTGAATAAAGCAAAGATATCCCCCCTATCTTCAGTTTGTAAATCCTCCAGTACCTACCAGTACCTGAAGTTTAGTATTCATTCCTTGTATCTACATTTTAAAGTACAAAGAATAAAACAGTGGAGTAAGGGTGGGTTTTTGTTGGTTTTCTTTTTGTTGTTTTTAATCTAAATACTTGTTAAATGTGCAGATAAGAATTAGGTGCGTTCCCCCAACCAGTACAATCAGGAGCCATCTTCTCAGTTCAACCACATAAACCACAAGGCATACACTTAAGCCCACCTCCAAGCTTCTCATTTTCATTCTCCCTCTTTACTGATAGAAGAGGAAACACTCAAACAGTAATTATTCACTGAAGCCAAGTGATGCAGTTTACACAGAAAACACTTCTAAACATTCCGGCAGCAAGCCAAGGGGAAAAAACAAACAAACAAGAAAACCCATAGTCTCCTCCTTTACCTGTTTTCAGCTCATCTGAACTACTGCTCAAGGCCTCCAGAAGACGGCATTCACCTGGCTCAGAGATTCACAAACAGCTTTCCCAAGCTTAAAGAACTCTGCCCCAGGGCAGTCCATACTTTCTTTATTTAGCTGCTGTCTGATGGTAAACCAACTACTGCCATAAGAACTTAACTGGTGCAAAAACTAAGCTATACAATCAGGACAGAAATCTGTGAAGAAAAGGGATTAACTACTCTGATAATCAGACAGCCCACTGGAATGCACGAAGCACTTCAAGTTTCATGATATAATCTGCAACCAGCATTCATCAAGCATAATGTGCCACACCTGATACAGGTCTCATGTGCTTGAACTGATGCACACATTAGAATTTAGTTGAAGGAAGGAAGTTGTGCCAGGATGTTTTCTTTAGGAAAAATACTTGAAAACGAATCACTCATTTAGCTAGCAGGGAGATTATGCTGTCAAAAGAGAGTTGGTGTCAATTTTGATACAGCAACCTAAATTCTACAGGCTTGCTACACTTCAGCTACAGCTGATTTATACAGGTTACTCCCAGAACACTGACAGGTGTGCTCCAGTTACTCCAGTTCTAAGGCCAGACCCTGATGGGGCTGAAGCAATCCCACAGGGAATGCCATCAGCTTTGAGGATTAAATACTGCAGCATGCATACTATGGATACTGGAAGATTTTAGCAGCATCCTCTCAAAGACTCCTATATAAAGCACAAATACTTGAGCAACAACGTAAAAAGAAAATACCCAGGTAAAGCACAACATTCTAACTATTGGGAGACAAACACTTCTTGTCTTTTTAACCAGCCTCATGGCCTTTTAAAATCAGTTCTGTAGTCTTAATGTTCTGTGTCTAGCAGCAGGACAAGTCCAAAACAGTGAATTTCAGATTTCTTTGGCACCTGTTTTCACACAACCAGATCAGTCAAAACTGGGTAAAAAGAGCAGTGAAAAGGTCTCATACAAGGGTTCTTCTTGCCATTAGGTGGCAATATTAACTAATACTTAAATTCTGAAACAGCCATGAAAGCAGAACTATTGCCCATTCTGCAAAGGATTAATGCGTGACCTTGAAAGGTTTTCCATTAGTAAATGCTATCTCCACTATAAAATGCCACTGGGCTCTTTGATAAACAAAATCAACTCTGAACAAAACTTGAATAGATCGATAAATATTCATAGGATATTTGCCATCACCATTCTAGCAACCTTTACCAAGCACAACCCTGAAGCACTCAGCTTTCAATCTTTTCAATAGTTTCTTGTTAAACTTGCCACTGAAAGCACCAAAACAAGCAAACAACAGCTCTATAAAAACCTCAAATAAACACTCATTAAACCACGTTATTTGGAGGGGAGAGAGGAAGCCAGGTAGCCACCACTGTCAAAAAGTTGTATGGAAACAACCAGAAATGATGAGCAGCTGCTTTGCCCCAAGGCCTACAAATGGAGGCTGAGCAGAGCTTCCATGTGTAGGTCAGCACAGCAGCTGGCATTACACCAGCATTTTCAGAAGCTGGAAAAGGAAGTTATTAGATAATGTCATTGAAGACAGAAAATGAACTCAGGTTCTTGTAACACAACATATAAAAAAATAAATCACAAAACATCATTGTCATTCTGGATCCTTTCTCTAATTTCAGTTGTTTACCCAATGTAGGACACAGTCATGTCTCCAGGTTTGGTAATACAATTATACACACATCACCACCCTTAGCCTTCACAGTATTTTACTGTGGTGAGCCATTTGGTTTACTTGTCAGTAAATCATTTCAGATAACATTACCTACTTCTGGGGATCTTACTAAGAATCTTACCAACAAAGTTTGAAACCAACTAAAAAAAAAAATAAAATAATTCAATAACAGCTACATTTTCTGGTTGAGAATTGCTTTTTTTTTTTTCCATGCATATTTAAAGTCTCATCGGTCTCAATTTTCTGCTTATGTTTCACCACATCACATTCTTGATACTCCAACCAGGAAACCGCAGCTGTCAGAATTCAAAGCATCTTCTTTGCCTGCTTTGATAAAGACTAAGGTTGAAGAATCTTCCACATTTACTATAACCTTTCAGATTGCTAACAGTTCCAAGAAGACAAACGAAAAGAATACCAAGAAAAATATTCCAAACAAGTCTTTGTTCATTTTAGATATACAGACAAGACTGAAAAAAAGATGCATTTTTTTTTCTTACTATTCAGTTAAAACATACCCAACCACCAAGTGCTGTACCTGTAACTGGTTCACTATCTGACTACATACTTCAATCTCGGACAATCAGAACAAAAGGTGACCAGCAGAAGGAGAGTACATACATTGTAATAGGCAATAATCATGCCCCACACCTGCAAACGTTGAACCAGGAACAGTAGAACCAGACACAGCCTCCTAGTTAGGATATAAAGTTGTTCCTAATGAAGCTGAAAGACCTAAGGAATAGTTCATTTCTATTTTAAAGCAAGTTCTACTCTCAGCCTTGCATGACACTGGCCTTCAAGATGGCCACATGCCCTTCTATCTACAAGGCTGGATTAACAAACTGAAGTGCAAATGATTACCCCATGACCCATCCCCAAACACATGTAAGTTCTTTTCTCCCTCTGTAGCAAAATAACAAACCAGTCACAGGTCAATACACTTCAAAAATACCCACACAGGTTTTTTTCTGCATTTCAGATAATCTAAAATACAACACAAAAGTTATTAAATAATTTTTTTTTAGGTGTATTCATTTGTGTTGTGAACTTAACAATTTCTGTCTTAGCACTACTTTCACCTTCTCACTCAATCATCTGACACACAATCACTTTGTCTACACATGCACTCTCTGATTCTGGAGTCCCTGTGCACCTAGATGTCCCCAGTACCTACCAAAACCAGGCTGACCAGCAGACAGAGATGCCCTCTTCCTAAAGTCATGCACCTTCTAGTACTGCATAGCCTTCTGAGCACTGTAATTTGGAAGTCACATGTACAAACAGGAATCGTTTCAGGAGCTATGAAACTACACAAAATATGGGATAAGTGCAGTGCTCCTCCCAGGGGGCAATACGAATGCCCTGCAGGTAGGCTCTAAACAAGAAACTTCTGGCAAGCCCATAACAAACAGCAGCAGTAAGGGCTCACTAAATGCACCAAGTGCATGCTGTGTTAGCGAAAACCATACTTTGCTGGGAAAACTACAACTAAAACCAACATCAACCCTGACCTCTATAACCTTCTGAGCTGCAACAGAGACATCAAAGTCAGCCTCCAATAAAACAGGACACGAAACATGAACAAAATATAATTGCTTCTCCACAAAATAACCATGACATCATGAGAAGCCAGCTCTCACTGCCTACACGCACATCCATGAGGAGCAGTGGAAAAGGTCCATTTTCATAAGCATTAAGCAGCATCTAGACATGTTATTCTTACCAGAAACTGAAGAAACCCTATCTTGCACAAATGAACTAACATCAGGAGTCTTTCCTTGTTAACTTTTGATCACATCTCACAGTGTTATTGACGAGCACAGTGCACTCTTGGAGTTCAGAGTACTTCTGTGATCCTGATACACACAGGCCTCTTCTCCATCTTGCTGAATTTCACCTTTCCCTGTGCTCTGTGGCAATGTGCAATCACTGGTATCCTAAGGATAACTACAGTATCAATATCCTGTCAGTATTAGGAACTGCCTTGTTCCTACAGTGAGGATAATCCTTTCTCTGCAGGAGTACTCCCACTGGATAGTCAGTACGGGTGTAGTTGTGCAGGCACTCTTGGGGGAGTAGACTAAAAGCCAACAAAACAGTACTTATGTTGACGTAGAGAAGACTATTTAGTTCTTCAAGATTATAAAATTAACACCTGCTTGCAGCTGAAACCCTTAAAAGGGTGCAGAACTCAAACTTTGGATTTTTTTCTTTCAGATTCCGAACACTGTGTGCTGTTGAGAACCTGCACGCTAACAGAAATCTACCACAAAGATTTCAGGCCTTATGAAGAATTTTTGCTACAGCACACTTGTTATTACAACCTCCACAGGACCAGGAAGCCACTGACTGTAATTCCTCAGCTACCTCTGCATGAGGGAATAATGAGACATCACACAAGCTTTCTGTTTTCCACTAACAGAAGCAATCCTGCAACAGCTGGGATATACCTCACATTGAGCATGATACTTGTGGACAAAAGATAACCCACCTTTCATTGTCCTGCTCCATCTTACTAACTCCACTGCTGAGCCACCTTTACCCTGAGCCCAGCAGCAGCTGCCCAGATGCTGGGAAGGTGCCATGCACTGACCTCAGGGGCTGCAAGTCCACTAACTGGAGCTATGGCACCCATGCATGCTCATTTCCTGGGGAGCACTGTAAAGTACCCTTCCTGGTAAATAAGGAAGCATTAGATGACAACATTTTTATGTATAAATTTAAATGTCTAAATATGTAGATACATACACAAGTATGCATATATATATATATATATATGTGTGTTTTACCAGGAATATATATATATATATATATATATTCCTGGTAAAACACATTCCACAAGTCTCAGCACAAGGCTCTGAGACACAGCTCCCACTGAAAGAGAAGCTGACAGCGGTTGTCTGCAAGCCCAAGAGCTCAGCATTCCCAGAACCAAGAGCAAAAGTAGCTCCACACCATTAAAACAGTCTCCTTCTACACATACATCTTGAGTTCAGCATTTCTCCAGTGCATGAAGACAGCGCATTCAAAGGGACCCACTATAGTTGCTTTCTGCCCTGCCCACACGAATTCCCACTGTGTAACACCCTCTGAATGCCATGGGTAGCTCCGACCAGAAGCACTCCTTTCTCCAAACCACCATCTGTTCTTAAAGCAGCAGCACAGAAACTGTAGGCATGTATTACAAACAAAGCTACACGGGGGAACCGCACAGGCCACTGCCATACCCCACTCACAGCAGATCTGCCAAGCATACCCCAAACCAGTAATGGCAGGTGATATCTCTACCTATGAGCAGGTGGGATGTCATTTCTCCCAGCACCAGCTGCGGTCCGGCAGTAGAATAACACACCAGACACATACAGGTGCTAAACCAAAATAAAAGAATCTGGTGTTCTTCCTGGAAGAAGAGAAACAGATATGTAACAAAAACAATACGTTACATGCGCAAACAACTTCACTTTTTACCCATCAAAAACGAAGAGCTGAACTGATAGCGTGCAGTCATAACACGAAGCCCACACATCCAGTGACTCGAAGAGGTGCTTTTCCCCCCCAGTCATCAAGCAACAACAAATCCTTATTCTCAGTGAAGTTCTCACGCTCAAATTTCACTGCGCCATTTCCACTTTCTCTTTAGAGCAAGTATCAAAGGCTTGCCACCATGCAAATAAAAGTGATTCTGAACAAACCTAAGTGCTACACAACAAAAGCAAACAGCTCAGAAATAACAGATCCAACCCCCTGCAGCACAACAGGGAGCAGGTAAGAAGGTAGAGGGGTGGAATGCAGAGGAACATCAAAAACAGCAGTCCCAAACTGGAATCTTTCTTCTTTTAAATCCAAAGAAGTATTCCTAAAGCTGGACAATGGGCCTGAACAATTTCTTCCCACGAGAAAAATTACAGCTTCATCAAAAAAGCCCTGATAGGAGCGTTCAGCCACCACCTCTGCTAATGCTGCCTTCACTCCTGGTTTGGAAGACCGAGTTAGTCTCAAGATGGACTACTGCAGCTGTTTGTCAAACTCTGAAAACCCTCTCCTCTGCAAAACCTCCTCTCCCTCTTCCATCAGGCAACATCCTTCTCTCAAGGAAAAATCCTTTAAGCAAAATGAGTCAGAGGCAAGCATGTGTTTGTGTGTGAGCAAGCAGCTATTAATTGGCCTGCTAATAGGCAGCCTCCACAGAGCTCAGTGGATGTCATTTTTCTTGCTACAGTTGGCAGCGTGACTGCTCTGCAAGAGCTTCCCATACACAAAAAGACTTTCTCCAGATATTTACTCTGCCAACCCAGCATTAAAACTCTTCCAGTGTAATGAGGCAATACAGACTTCAGAACATTCTTTTTCTGCATGGAGCAAACCTGCTCTAGTTAGTTGCAGTCCCTCAGCAATCTGCTGGCTCGTCAACCTGCATCTGCTACAGACAACTTCCAAATTTCAGTGTGACGCCGAAGTTCTAGATTTTAACACATTTCGTCTGACAGCTGACTGAGATACTCCCAGCTTTGATCTAGCCTACAGCAAAGGAACAAAGCTCAGCATTCTGCATTAAAGATGATCATGCTGCTCCACCGCAACGCTTCTCAGAGCATCCAGGTGACTTGCCAGCCACCACCGCTTCCTTTAATGAGGGCAAGGATTTTGTGCTGACTTCTGACTGCCTCCGCTACTTTTCCATAGAAACAAAGAAAAGAAGAAAAAGCAATTTCCTCATGCAGATGATTTAGTAAATTATTTGAATTGAACACAGCTCCCAGAAGAGAAGCACTCACGTTTTCTGTGATATGCTGTCAAGCTTGAGGAAGATGAAACTACGTGAAATAGCTCACTAAACTTATGCTCAATAAAAAGCATTAAAAAACATTAAAATAAGGTAAGCATTTGGTATTTCACACACCACCTTGTTCACCCAAGACAAAACAGTCTTAGGGTAAACACCTTGTCCTGTCTACCTCTTTCACTAGAAGATAAAAGGAAAGCCTCTCCACATCTCAATACTGTCTGAGAATTAGTCATAGCCACTTTGTTGCATTGTAATACTATCTTATCACCTCCTCTTCCTATTCACTGAAAGGAAAATCTAATACATTTAGACTGCATTTAACAGATCCTTGTGTTTAAGTCAACTAGCACTTATTCTCTTAGTAAGGATGAGAACATGACTAGTAGACCACCGGCAGTGCAGTTAATTGATTGTGAAGATCAGAACACTTTGAACGTATTTTCAGCTACAGATTCTGAAATCACACAGACAGTGCTCAATGGGTCCATTATCTATAGTAACAGAAACCGAAAGCAGGAAATAAAAGGGTAAGAACTGGCATCAAGTCACAATCCATCGAGCTTCATTCATTGCAAAAATCAGCTCTTAAAGCTCTAGAGCTACACCATCATGCAGACACTTGAAACATCATTTTTTAATCGAAAGCTAACACCAGCTAGATATAACAAAGGTCAGAGTACTGTAGGGGTTTGTTCTTCCTCATCCCTCTGTCTCTTTGCAAAAGATCAAGAGCTTTTCTTTCACAGAAACAATCCGTGTTTTTAATGCTTCAAGAGACTGATCCAGCCTGCTTCCAGCACTGCTGGGGAATGGGAAAATCTTCAACACAGGAAGTTCAGGTGGTTTTGTGCATAAAGACCATGCAACAGTTGGTTCAGTGTTCACAGAACTGCCTTCCAGCCAGGGAACAATGCCATTTTCAATTGATGAACAGATCTTCAGGTCATTTTTTGACTTCTAAGATGTATAGTAATCCAATCACTCTGTCTTCTCTTTCCTGCTTCATGTATGGACTTTTTGTATATGCCAGGATATCAAATAAACATGTTTTCCCTTTTTATTGCAGGTTAGCATTTTCAAAGCGAGTATACACAAAACTAGCATGTTTTGTCAAGCACTGTTGCTGAATTTCTCATCCACAGTGCATTGCATTACTCACAATTGCTTCCTTTAGTAGCTGCTCACTTTTAGAACCTCCCTAACTGATGTACAACAGCTCTGGAGTAAATACTACACAAGTTCAAGCAACATCACCACCGCTTCTGAAGCCAAGAAATACTTGTCACCAGTGACAACTGTTTGCAAGAGCAAAAGATTTCTTTCCAAGCAACAGAAAAGCTCACATCAGTACTTCCCTTTCCAAACAGTAAGCTTAAAGCACAAATATAAACTCACAGAACAGAACCCTATTAAACAGCCTGAGCTGTGTTTCATTTGTTCAAGGTTGATTAAACAATTCTATATGTGATTATGCCAACTGTATAAGCAAAGACAGAAGAATTAATTCAGTTCCCTTTCACAGCACCATTAAACCTCCTGACTCTCAAAGCTTACTAGGCTAGATGTATCCTGTTACTCAAGATGCAAGTGAGGTGATGCTTTCAGGCAGGATGTGCTTCCTGTTCAACTTCTCACAACAAAGCTGCTGAAAATCTCCAAGACACTGATTAGAAAAGAAAACCTATAGCCAACATCTGGTAGCACGAGAAACATGACTTGGAACAGCACTCATCTCTCCCACTGATGGAAAGGCTTTTTCCTCACCTGACCAGTGAATTTCTTCAGTGATTTTATTTTCAATTTGTTCTGAATTCCAAAATAGTAAACAGGCAGATGAATAAAGTACTGATAATGAATGGTTCAATCAGTGGATACAGATGCATTGAACATACAGTGCACAGCCACCACAACTGCTCTGGAACCAAATCCCACTTTCATACTGAATGGTTAACATACGAAAAGCCCCTCTCCAACAACTCCCATTTGTTCTGCAGTTTATCTTCCATTTTCCTTGAAATCGCTATTTTAACTATGATTTAAACATGTAAGCAGAAGAATCCAAAGCAGACTAAATAAGCAAATGGATCCGTTACCATACAGGTGAATAATTCACACACTGAATACCACAAATTTACCATGATACAGAAGTAAGGCACAGCATAAGGTTCCCAGCTTCAGGAAAATGTCATTTTATGGCATTTTGTAGAAGCACCACCTTTTGCTGCATCAGAAACCAAAGAGTCACCAGGCCATGCAGAAAGTAAGCAACTCACAGCACTAAAAGCACTTCAGACCAGGGCAGGTATCACATGAAGATTCTCTGGTTTACAGTGCTTTTTTAAATGGCATCGTAAGCACAACAAGTCAGCACAATGAAATTCAGACCTCATCATTGCTGGATGAGTCTACATTGAGTCTTGCACCATTTTTACATCTCACTGTAACAGAACCAGTGGGGCATTGATCATTTTTCATACACAGGCATGATCAGACTACACTAACTTGATGAAATTCCGTTTAATGTTTAGATGAATATTTAAAGCTATCAGCATAAGGATTCCTCATTCTCTCTTCTACAGGTGTCTATAAATACCAGTGTGCATTTCAGTCCTCAGCAGCAGATACAAATATATCTGAACCACGGAGGAGAGGGGACCAATAAACAGCAACACATTTGAGTTGCTCCCTGCTTACACCAGTAATTGGTACTCTAAAGTATTTAGAGTAACGGGCTTCCTTTGCACCTTAGAGCTCTATCTGGTACATGCTGCATTCTTGAGAACACCCTCACAGGAACACCAAACATCTTTATTATTAAGACTGTTACCTCAATGCTCTTAATTTATGCTTGGGATTCATTATCCAACAACACTTTCAGAGCTCCAGCTGTGACACATGATAATTTAGAAAGAAAGGCTGAAACTTCCAAGTACTGCGAGCAGCTGGGAGCTGCTTCAAGCTATCAAGCAGCAATGGCAACAGAAGTCTAATTATCAGAATCAGAACTATCAAAAGCATTTAACGTCCCTCATCTATCTACTGTGTTTCAAGAGAAAGGCAGTCAACAGCCCTCACTCCAAACAAGGCGGTTATTCATGGAGCAATCTGGAAGCGTGAAGATTCTGGGTTAGTCCCTACAAATGAGAATGCTGTGACCAATCTACTGCCTACACCCAAAAATACCTTTCAACACAAACCTCATCTTAAAGATGCAGCTATGTAATCCAGCGTCAGTTTAGTAACGCAGCAAGCCAAAACAATGAAGTAAAACAGTCTGCCTGATGAAGATAATTAAACAGCATATCTCAAGAAAGCACAAAGCTGGCAAGGTAATACTTTGAATTCAAATGAAGATTTGAAGAACTTGATCAAACGCAAAGCAGCACACAGTGTTTTGTTTTGATGAGTGTTTGCATGGTTACATTGTTTTTACATCTGCCTTAATAATACTAAAAAAATTCTGTCTTCAGAGTCTTAAGGGACCTCTTACTCAGAGAATAAATGATCTCCCTGATGTTTCATGAACTACATGAAGCCAGGAAACTCTATGTAAGCAATAACTGACCTAAGCTAAAGATGAAGGTTTCATTACTAACCAGCCTACTGAGCTGGATGCAGACTACAGGACTGTGAGGGATGCGATAACTACTTGAATTATTCTCTTCCTTTAAAAAGAATGTTTGTTTCCCTACACTTAACGCACAGAACTGACCCAATCACTAGCACAAATCTCATGACAAATTCCATTTACACTTCCTATTTTTATGACACAGAACACACACCACACTCAAGTCAGACCCTTCAAGTTTCGTAAGGTAACTAAGTGCCTTATATTTAAGGATCTATTTTATCCTAGAAATCAAATTCAAATCCAAAACACTAAAAGAAATCATCTTCTCTGTTTACATCACTCCAATCCAAACAAGTACTTGGCTCCGACTTCTTAAACAGCTCAGGCCAAGCCTACGTGAATTTAGCAGCTCTATCAGCTCCCAAGTTGTTTGTCCGCAGCTTGTCTTTCCAAAGAAGCACTGCTTTAATTACTCAAGTCCTTTAGCAATTAACCAAAACCTAAAAACATGGTTTAGCAACAGACTTAAGTAACAGCGCATGAAGTTTTTCATCCTACAGGAACTGAAAAAATATAAGAACGTGTCATATTAATCACTGATTTTTAGAACTATTCTTTTATACAAAAAAGCAGCAAAACGCTGCAAGAATAACAATTCGTTAGACAAAATATACAGATAGAAACCACAGCCTAAACAAGTAAAAAACTGAGAGCAGAAGTCGGTACAATAATTAATCCAAGCATCAAATTCATTCCTGTATAAACATACATCTCTTCAACACTTGTACGTGAAAGCTTCCAGACAGTACAGGAACAAATCTATTAAAGAAATGTGCAAGTTTATAAGGAAGATGAACATGGCTATAATTTAGAATAAAACCTCCTGAAGTCCTAGCATATAAAAATTCCCCTCGTGGTTTTGTTTGTGGTACTAAAGGTGTATTACTAGTATATAAGTATATAGAAATCATCTTAGAGACAGGAAGTTCCCAACTCAACCCTTATCTCTTGTTCAGACTTGTGTGACTGTGGGCAAATCCCCTCACCTTTCTTTGTTCCTCCACCTCCAGGATAATGATTTTCCCTAAGGGGACGTAATGTTCTGATCAGTACCAACACTGACACCTCATGAAGAACAAGACAGACAGAACTGCTTGCTCTCATGTGATCCTACAGGAGCATTTATTCAGTATTTTTACCAATTGCATCAGGAGCGGGAAGGCAAATATGACAAGAATTAAGGCCAAAAAAGGCTTTACATAGAGAACACAAAGTTAACCAGCTTTCAGTTCCTCAACATAGCCTCAGTGTTTTGTAACATCTGTGTTGATGTTGCTCAGGAACAAAGCAGCAGTAAATGCAAAATGTCATTTGCTATTCAAAACAGTAGAAATATTTCCCACACCATTAAATCAAATCCCTAGGATCCTGTCTATTTGCTTTCATTCCTGTTCGCAACTTGTACTTTTCTGTGTATTCTCCTTCTACTTGCTTCTAGTTTGAGAGCTAGGTTGTCAAGCACATCTAAGATGTCCCACTGCTACTAGTGTAAACTAACCAACTTGGACAACCACAAGCGTAAAAATCGTATCAGATGAGGGGAGAAGAAAGGTTCTCATCTTCATAACTAACAGAAAAACACTCAAGAAACCAAAAATCCATTCTCAGGACTACCAGGAAAAAGAGAAAAGAGGAATTCATCTTCCCTTCTTTTAAGTATCCAGACAACAAGAAGGAGAAAAACAGAACCTGCACCATACTGGAGAGGAAAATGAAGGACAAAGACATCTCTTCTGCAGCAGAAAGACAACCGGGGATGACATCAGCTGTGGCAGTGAAGTGTTGCTGCTTGGTATCACCGCAATCTGGAAACCAGACTCAGACTCTTTCAGCTTAAGGTATTAGAAGTAGGCAAGCGTACTTCAAACATTTCAGGAAGCAGCTGTTCATCTGGGATATTAACAGCTTCTAAACTAAACCTATAAAAACACTCGAGGAGAAACTTTCCAAAACAGATGTCAGCAAACCCAGCAATTCCTTGGGAAAAAGACAACATCCTAAGCAATCAATGAGGTGACTAACTGCGTCTGTCTCTCTAATTAGCCCCAAATGCAAAATAAAATGTTTACTAGAACCACTTGTAATCTGACACACTTACAACTGCACACTTTGGCAGGCACAGAGCATTCATAGTGTCAGTTAACACAGCACTGCTGACAGCTGCGACTCCTTCGACTTACGGTAACCTACTTATCTCAAGTATTACGGAGGCAGAAAATAGCTACTGTAAAATCAATATGGCCCAAGGTTAAGAAACTAACAGTTTCAAAAATGATGACTTAAAAACAATGCTGTAAAACCACAGACAAGAAATACATCCCAGACCATTACACAAAATATTTCCCCTCTCAACCCACACTGCAATTTATTTAGCTAAAAGTGAGATGCTTACCTGACACTGGGTGCACACATCTACAGCTAAAATAAACACACACCTACAGCTAGGAACATACCCAAGTCCACACAATGAACATTTGCCTTTGTTAAAGCACGCTCATGTTGCTCTCAGACACAAGTCAGGGAGACTGATTAAGCATCTGGATAGGGACACAATCTCTGGTATTTGCTTCTCTCCTCCATGCATAGGAAAGCTGTACAAGTACTTCCATAGGGGTAACATGATAATTAATGCTTTACCAAAACACATACACTAGGAAAAAAAACCAAGTAGATGACACACTCATTTGTTTGATCTGCCTGCTAACATCTGGCAAAGATGGCTTCGGACTGAGCTGTACTAACACGATACTGCTCCAATCAAATTGCTTTGCTGTATGACAATTGCACTCTTGGCCACTCTCCCAACAACTTAGAACTATCAGATTCCAAAGTATTTGCTCAGTGTTTAACTACTTCTGGGCCCCCAGAAGTTAAACCACTAATTTCCTTGAAAAAGGAACGACTATTTGCAGTACAAAGAGGCACAGCACTAAGTATCCATGTACAGTAAAATGCAGGAATGAGTGTTCTTAGGGGACACAAAGACCAATGTGACAATCAGAAGAGTGTTAAACTAAGTGCCTAAGAGCTAAACCAGCTCCTGGCTGTACAATAGATGCCACTGTCAAATTAGATGATCCTTAAACTGTAGTGCCAATTTCTCCACCTACATAAAACAGCTGTGGAGAGCAGGTGAGCAACAGCAAAGTCCTAATGGTGTACATCAGCTATTTGGTACTGTGAGAATGGCACTTCTTGAGTACACCAAGGTAGCGCACTTAGCATGCAAACTTCCTGTGTATACAGCACTACAAATCAGGTTAACAGCACTTCACACACTACATTACACCAAACAGTATTTTCACTTGCAGACTCATGTAAGACAAGGATCATGTGCTAATATCCAAACTCACTCCTGGTTTAGGGCTCCCTTATTGCAGAGAACACAGCTATGCCATGTAAAAGGCAAAACAACACTCTACTTGTGGTTTATCCGACTGCATTAGGCTTGAAAACACTGAAGATAAATCCCAAGCATTACAGCATAGCCTCCCTATTTTCATTACTTAGGGATCAAAACTTCATTCTCACCTTCTGCCATTCTGAAATCACATTTGAAATAAGGCAGACATGCTTACTTCTGGGGCTGTCATAGAATCACCAAGGTTGGAAGAGACCTCTAAGACAATCCAATCCAACCATCTGCCTACCACCAATATTTCCCACTAAACCACGTGCCTCACAGTACAACATCTACACCTGTGCACACTTCTGGCTCACGTTCAGCTGAGCATCAACCAATACTCTCAGGTCCATTTCCTCTACACAAACTTCCAACTACTTTGCCCCAAGCCTGCAGCACTGCCTAGGGCCAAAGTGCAGGACCCGGCATTTGGTCTTGTTGAACCTTTTCCCACTGTCCGCAGCCCAGCTCTCCAGCCTGTCCAGATCCCTCTGTAGGGCCTTCCTACCCTCATGGAGATCAACACTTCCAGCCAACTTGGTGTCATCTGCAAACTTATGGAGGGCGCACTCAATGCCTTCATCCAGTTCATCAATAAAGATATTGAACAGGACAGGCCCCAGTACTGACCCCTGGGGAACAGGATTTGTGATCTGTGTTAGAGCTGCACATGGCTTTTCTACACATTCAGTCAAAATCAAAGTCAGAAAGTCCTCATGCTGCTTTATTCTCTCCCCGTACCCTCTGAAGTTAAACGAGCAATATCTGCTACCCAAATATTAGCAAAGCAAAGCTGTGTTTGAGACAGAATAAAGAAGCAGGCACAACTTTTAAGATCACGCGTAAGCACAGATTCAGTAATGTTATACCCTGAAAACTCGACAGGACCAATCCCAACTCAAAGTCCACAAGTAATATTTCCAATCAACCTTCCAGCTTCTGATCTATCCCAGCAACTGACCTGGATTCCTGCTGAAAACTAAATAGTAGTTACTACAAAAAGCAGCAATGCCACATAAATGCTAAACCAATGAAGAAACCCAGTAATTAAAAGTTTCAGCTTGCTGCATAAAAGATCGCCATGCCACAGAGTCACGACAGAAGTGACACTGCACCAGCTACATTCATCACATTGAAGATCAAGCTGCATCTTACACACTGCAGAAACAGGATCTCTAAGTTCAGTTGGTCGGTACCCCATACCGCATTTAATCACTTTCAAGTACTCAAGTTAACAGATCCATTACAAGGGCACTTCTCCCTGGAGAGCAAACAAAGTCAAACGTTTACATGAGAGAAAGCGGTGAATGCTGTACATCGGCACACTTAAGACTCTGGAATAGCTTCCTCAATTGCAAATTCCCTACATATTTAAACACAAAGAACTAAAAATCGGGGTAAGAAAGCTTCAGTGAAATGGGACTTGAGAAAACAGAAGGGCAATAGGAACTTCTGCATGTCAGGAAGTCGGTCTATTTGAACCAGTAGTTTAAGTGTTATTGCTAATATGCCTGAGACAGAGAAACTTTCGAGATGATTGTAATTTTGAGAAGAAGTGTAATGAACTTAGTGCATCTCCTTCCTGGACGTGACACAATGCTGACTTGACCACAGTTGTGATGACAGCTACATCTTAAGATTCCCCCTCCTTTTTAGACAGATAGTTGGGGAAATAAAAACACTTCCAATACATCTGACATTCAATAAAAGGAAAATGAAACAAGACCAACGTTATGACGACCAACAAATGCCGAGCACTCGGCCTCAAAGAGCAGGATGCGTACTCCTCACTAAAGCAGCTTCAGGACTCTGTTTGAACAGTATAAAAATGAAAGACCAATTAAATGCATGTCATCGAGTACGTGCATGCCCAGTTTAAGCAGAACAATCCAGCTTGCATTCTCACTGCTTCAACAGTTTGCCAGTACCACCGACTCCAGGAAGTTGGAGCATAAGAAGGATTGTACAAGAAAGGACGAGTTTCCAGGTTTATAGAGGGAAGCCTGCATTTTTCATTTGTCCTCTGTGCTCATAGAAACTAATGATTTAACCATCGTATTAAAAAAACGAAGCCAACATTCTGTGTAACACAAACACCTACTGAAAAGCAATAACGATTTCAGATGCTTTTTCCCCCCAGGTTCTTTGGTCCTAGATTTAAAGTCATTCACAGAAAAGCAGCACTCAGAGAACAAGATATTAACCAGTTTCTCTGAAGCAAGTCACAAATCTTCCACCTCTGTAAGCTTTCTGGTGGGCTGGTCAGAGGGGAAAAAAGAGCTCAAAAACCATCAGCAGACTCCTTCACCAGAACCAAAGTTCTTATCAACAGTCACCCCCTTCCTGTGCCCTATTCAAAGTACACAAGCACATTCCTCATCCCTAACCAGGGTCACAAGCAAACAGTACCTACTGGATGATCCTGAGAAATCCACTTCACAGCAGCTTACCCACAGCCAGATTAGCATTCCCAGTTCATGACCATAATAATTTACTGTTGTTTCTAGAGCACCACTTCATACAGTGTAAGGTTCTTCGCTGAAGATTGCTCCAGGCCCTCCAGTACCAGCCCACTATAGAAGCTTACAACCACTTAGCAGCAGTGCTATTCTTTTTTCACAAAATAAGAGTATTTTCCAGATGCAAGTTCCAGCCCTTTAACTGCTTTGAAAAAGTATGAAGTCCAGATGGTACAAGCTGGACAAATCCTTTCCCTTCTTTCAGCAGGGGACTAAGTCTCAGCTCACTGGCTTGAAGGGCTTCTGCTTAAAGAAAAAGGACAGGCAAGGATTCCTGCCTCATTTGTGTGGTAACTCCAAAAGAACAAACACTTCGTAACCTAGAAGAAATGGCTACCAGCTGACGTGAAGTTAACCCATCTTGCTGTTGGGACTACACAAATACAGATTAATTAAGAAACCACAAAGTGGCCAGATAGAACACTTACTGTCCCTGGCAACAGAACAACCAGCCCGCAGGAGTCATTGAAACAGTGGTACTTGAAATACCAGTTCAAGGCATGCAAGATACTGAATGAGAGATTATTAGCTGTACCACAGAAGAAGAAAAACCAAAGATGCAAACCCAAAACCAAGCCAAAAAGAGAAAAAGAATATCTACGCAGCAGTTTTAATTTTTAAAGATAATTACATATGCCCCATGACAGCACTGATCAATTCTAAATAGGAAATACAATGGAAGCAGTATAGTGAGCATCCTTCTGCACTTTCAAACTAAGCCTGTTTGAGACTGCTGCACATCCTCCCTCCCTCCTTCCTACTCATTTCTATTTAGTTTTTCTTAAACATCCTGAAGTGCCTCTCCCTGCTTTATCTGCACTCAGTGAAAACACACCAACAAACTTACTTTGCACACAGTGCTTACTCTGCCTATCGCTGCCTGCTAAATCTAAAGGCAAAAAGGCAGGCTCAAACCTGGAAAAAGCTTTATTTCCTCTCTTTAACACACAATTCCAAGACCTCCTAAATAACCAGGGCAAAGAACAGAACTGAATTCTCATTTCAAAACACCTTTCAATGCCCATCCTTACAGTTCCCAGGAAGACAAGCTTCAATGTCTTCCTTAAATCTATTTCTGAAATGTAAGTCGAGGCAAAAACTGAAGCAGGATCACACACTAATGTAAAGGCACAACCTTCTACCTCCTTCTTATATAAATCAGAAGCATTTTGGCAAGTTGCTGGGTTTTACTTTCCTTTTCACTGCTCACAATATTTACTGTTTTGCATTTGACATTTGAGATTGATTTGAAACGACGTTTCATAGTTTCCACATTCAGTTTGCTGCAGCTGCTGTGCTAGAAAGCCTTTTTCAGTACTGGAGCTACCCCGTAACTAACTTTAGTGTTGCCAGCACATCACCCAAGCCTTCGAAAAGACAGACTTCTTCATATTTGCATCAGATTTAATTTCCCAAAGTTTTGCTTCATTGCACGCACTCTCGTGCAACAAAAAGATCCAAGCAGCAGGCCTTCACTCTGCCTGCATCACTCATTCTGCATAGTCCCACTATCCCTCTCTGCTTCTGCCTCATACTTTGCAACAATGAGCAACTCACTTCCTCCATCGAGGCTTAATCCAAATTGACTGTTCTTCCCTATCTCTGAATAACATACTTCGAAAACAAACAACTCCATCTCACGACATACTGAGCCCAGGGTTACTGAAGGACTCAGAAAAGAGACAAATTTAACACAAGAAACAAGATGCTACTAAACACAGCTCTTGAACCTTTGTACCTACTTCACTATGTAAGCTTGCAGTGCTTTAGATAGCGCTATATAAATTACTTATGCAAGAGAACTACCTTATAATGCAACGTGGCTTTGCCTTTAAAACAATGCCATAAAACAATGCTGTCAAAGACTACAGAAGTGCTTTGTGAGCAACACCTGTACCAACAAAGGAAACATACCAAAGGTTAAACAATGAATGCAGTTACCACCTGAGCCCTCTGGCATCACTTCTGCTACTTGCTCTAGTTACAGGAAGCCTTTATCACTTAGAAAGTCAGGTCTCAGCTTTCCAAGTCAATTCAGAAGCAAAATAAGGAAGGTGTGTGGGTAAACACTTGGAATCCAACAGACATATCATGCCATTAATCCTAACAGCTAGTAAAAGAGCCTGTCCATACCACAGAATGTTGCTATGCATCTGTATTGAAACAGGCTTGTTAAGTTGGTTACAGTCATTAATGTACTAACAATGCTTCTTGTCACACGATCTAAAGCTCTACTATAAACCTCTTCAATTCACCCATAAATTGTATTTCACCAGCACTGAATAACTGGACCTACCTGACAAGCCCAAGCAGCTCAGTTCAACTGGGTTTCCACAGAATAAAGCCAGTAACATGCAGAGGGATTAGAGAAAAAAATGCTGTTGTTCTTGCCCCAAAGAAGAGGGGATTATTAAGCAGGATTTATATTAAGTACTAACACTGGACTTTAATATCACCAATACATCACCTGCCAACAATTACTATTAATTGTAACCTCACCGCAGGAAAACACGACTGTCAGGAAGTAACTCCCAGGTAAAAGGAAACTTTTCATTCATGAACTGCTGCAATGTGCCAGGAAGAGCCGGACTGAACAGAAAGCTCACACTGAGCGTCCCATTAGACAGAAGTGTGCTTCTGTCCCAGCCGCTCGCCAACAGGAGCACAGCTCTTCTATGCCTTTTTCACCACGACCTTCCAGCGCTGTTACAGCAGCCACCTGCGCTCTTCTCCTGTTCTGAAGCCCTTTCGGGCTGAACAGCTCTGGCTTTGAAGACCTTCCCCGAGGTGCAACAGATTGCCGCTGCCCTGACTCTTAGCAGCTCTTTTAACCCGCCTTTAAGGGGCGACACGAAAGCTTTTCAACTCTCGCTACTTCTGCCCCAAAAAGAAGGAAGCACATTTGCACAACTCTCAACTGTTTCAACGTGCCTTCGCTGCAAGCTACAGAAAGATCTGCACCGAGAAAACTTTCAATAAGACGCTGAACCTAACAAAGCTGCGTGTAACCCTTCAGCCGCGCCTGCTGGACTCCTGTGCAAAGCGAGAGGGCATTTCCACCGCCCTGCAGCAGGACCGTGCGGCGGCAGGGCCTACAGCGGGGCCCACCGCAGCTTTCTGGGTTCCCAGGTGCCCCCCAGCCCGGCCCGTCCTCGGTCCCAGCGTTACCCTCGGCCAGCAGCTCCTCGGCGGTGACCTGGTGCCGCCCGACCGCGAACACCCGGCCCAGGGCAGCCGCGCCTCCCGCTCCTCCGGCTCCGCCGCCCGCTCCGCCGCCGCCGCCGCTCCCCTCGGCCTTGGGCATACGGGAGAACTTCTTCATGGCGAGCGGGGGCCCGTAGACGGCCAGAGACGGGGAGCTGCCCGCTTCACATGCCGCCGCTCCTCGACCGCTCCCCGCTGCCTCTGCCCGACTCGGGGAGGGGGAGGAGAAGGAGGCGGGAAGGGAGGAAGGGGGCGGCGCGCCCCAGCCGGGGGAGCCGTGGAGGCGCTGCCCGGCACTGCCCCGCACCGCGCCGCAAGGGGAGGGAGCTCCTCAGGGGAGGGAGCGAAGGGCGCTACAGCGCAGCGCGCAAGCTCGAGCCCACCTCCCACCCGCCTCTCGCAGGCGGGCACGGCGCCGGAAGTGACGTTTTCAGCCTCGGGAGGCACGTGGAGCGCGGGTGGGAGGGGTTGAGCGTGGCGGCTTCAGTGCCTGTCTGTCCTCCCAGCGCTTCATGTAGGAGGAATAACTGTAAAAAAAAGGGGCGATGAGCGTCAATTCCCAGCAATGGGTCTCCACGAGTGTCCGAAGCAGCAAGTAGTAGTTAACAGGATAAAAAGGTGTGGCAAAAATACGGACGTGGAGAAGAAAACAATCAGCTGTGGGTTTCTTAATGTGAAACATAGTGTTGCTGGACATCTCCATAGACACTGAGGGAGCCAAAAGCGGGATTTCACCGGCACAAGTGGAGTTTTGAGGAAGGTTTTTATAGAGAAACGGCTTGTGGCCCATAGGAAGCATGGGCACCGTCAGCAGGGTTTGTCACAGTTCCCTATAAACAGCATTGGGGAAGTGCCCTATTTCCCAATAGCTTGTCTCAAATGTCAAGTTCAGCCTGAAACCAGATGTCAATCTGACATGGTTTTCGTTCTGAAACGCTGCCTCTGCTCCTCCCGAAATAGTCACACAAGAGTCGTTACAAGAAACATTTGTCATAGATTGCAAAAGACCAACCAGGAACCCGTCCCCACCATGCCCACTGACCACATCCCTCAGTGCCACATCTCCCCGCTTCCTGAACACCTCCAGGGATGGTGATTCCACCACCTCCCCGGGCAGCCTGTGCCACTGCAGCACCTCTCTTTCTAAAGGAACGAAATTGTTCCTAATATTCAACCTTAACTTCCCCACAACCTGAGGCCATCACCTCTCATCCTATCACTGTTACCTGGGAGAAGAGTCCGACCCCCCCCACCTTACCACAATCTCCTTTGTAGCCCTAAAGCCTTCCCATCTCAAGAATCAAATTAGTTTTGGCTTAATCACACGGATGTACTCCATTTAATACCAAATGACAGTATTTCTCTGTTGAAGTGACAGCGTCATGCCTTGAAAGCACAGACACAACTATTCCCACTGTAATTCCTTTCTTCACTTGTTCCCATCCCTCTTTGTAATTGGAGATCAGTTTTTCAGCAGCACACAGAGAATTTAATCCACAGTTTCCTTAGAAGATAAAGGTACTTTGACTGCAGATGAAAGGAGCAGAGTACTGAGGAGAATGGCACATCCTCACAGTGATGTGTGCCTGTGCTCCTTAGAAATAAACTTTTAATTGTCTTTGAAATAAGAAGCAAAGCTGACTTAAAAGTACGTATGTTTAGTGACAGTGATGAGTACAACTTTGTTTATCCTCAACCAAAAGTGAAATGTTTTCTAACCATTGCTCTGAGTGGCTTGGATTGAGTTTTTGTTTGGCTCATTACTTTATTGATGTTGGAGGCTCCCACCCCCATACACTTCTGTGCTTTTTAAGGTAGGAGATTCAGTTATTGCCAGAGTTATTTAAAGGCTGGACAAATGAGCTCTCTTGTTATACAGGGATTAACATTGCTAATCCCTGTCTTTGCACATGAGAAGATACAGAGGTCAGCATAGCCAGCCGATACGTGCATCATCATTGCTTGCGGAGCTGCAGTGATGGACATGGCAAGTCTCTTGCCAGTAACTCCAAAGAGCTGCATCACAACTGAGTTGCAAAGCTCCACAGCTGTTTAATTGGAAACTTGGCATCCAAACGATCTATTTCTATGAGAAACCAGCTTGTTATGATGAGATTTTATGCCAAGAAATATAGTTGCTTTGACTGGGTGTATAAACAAAACAAAAAAAAAGCTCCCAATCCTCCAAATGACTAAATAAGTGATCATCTGAACACAGAACTAGGCCATTGACTTTGATTTAATTCTTTGTCTGAGCAGAACTGCATTTTGTTATTTCTACAAACTATTTTGATTTCAAGAAAGGGAGAGCTGGGTGAAGAAACACAATGACACAGGGAGGTGGTGGAGTCACTGTCCCTGAAGGTGATCAAGAACCATGATTAGTGGACATGGTGGGGTTGGACTTGGTGACCTTAGAGGTCTTTTGTAACCTTAATGATTCTTTCACTCAGAGCATGAAGTACAAAATAAAGTCTATTCTCCCTTAGTGAAATGAAACCTCTATTTTGTTTCAGGCAGAGTAGAGATGGTTCAGTCTTCCACAGCTGCAAGTAATGCAGCAAAACCAATCTACATACTGCAACATCTGCTCAACACAGGGACAGTACAACAAGGACTTTGCACTAATTGCCACAAGTAGAGAAACTGAAAATGTTTAAGTCATTGAAAACGTGCACAAGTAGAGTTAAGTTCTGGGTAGATGTGAAATAATGGATGGTCTGAAGGGGCAACTAACAGAAGATCAGAAAGTCAGGAGACTTTCAGAGGGAGAGAAATAGGGGAAGGATGATAGTAAAGAGGCTGTGTCAAAGCTGTGAAATCAATTATCATAGTTTGTTTGTAAGGTTTGGGTTTGTTGCTTTTTTTCTCTCTCTCTTTTTTTTTTTCCATACTAAATAATGGTTATGTTTTAAACAGTCAACTCTATGATCAGAGCATAGAGTCAGTTTTCATTACTGAAAAAGAAAAAAGAACAACCAACAGTGAATAAAGGTCATTTTCTGCTTTTTATGACTATGAAATCAATGATAAACGTTCAGTACATGAAAACAGAAAAGTCCCAGTGGTGTGCTGTGTACATTTGTTTCCATCTCTATTTTGCTGGATTTTCTTTTTTCTTTGTCTTGCTTGGGGTCTGTTATGCCCCCAGTATTTTCTCCCTTTTCTTTCTCTTTTAAATCACAGAATCATAGAATCACCAAGGTTGGAAAAGACCTAAAAGATCATCCAGTCCAACAGTTCACCTATTGCCAATAGCTCCCACTAAACCATGTCCCTCAACACAATATCCAGTAGTTCCTCAAATACCCCCAGGGTCAGTGACTCCACCACCTCCCTGTGCAGTCCATTCCAGTGCCTTCCCACCCTTTCTGAGAAGTAATACTTCTTAATGTCCAGCCTGAATCTCCCCTGCCATAGCCTGAAACCATTCCCTCTGGTCCTGTCACTAATGACACGAGAGAAGAGGCTGACCCCCAGCTCACTACAACCTCCCTTCAGGAAGTTATAGAGAGCAGTGAGGTCTCCCCTGAGCCTCCTCTTCTCCAGGCTGAACATTCCCAGCTCCTTCATCTGCTCCTCATAAGGCCTGTGCTCCAGACCCCTCACCAGCTTTGTTGCCCTCCTCTGAACACGTTCCAGGGCCTCAATGTCTTTCTTGCAGTGAGGGGCCCAAAACTGGACACAGTACTCGAGGTGCAGCCTCACCATTGCTGAGTACAGGATATAGCAAATAGCAAATGGTAGACCCATTACAGAACATAATTAAATTAATTATTTACTCCACTGTAAAACACTAAAGATTTATAGATAAAGGCACTAAGTGAGAACAACTTGAAAAAGAAACATCAGATACTCTATACACACTCGTCTCAAGCTTGGTGCTTGAGGAGTGACAATTTAATCCTCTTCAAACTGCTGAACAGTTCAAATGCCTTTTATTATGATTACTATTTCTTGTGCATTTCTCTTCTTACATCTCTCCCCACTTTTAACTCTTTCCTCCATGCAGTATATAATTTGGTTTTAAATCAATCCCCTAATAATCAAACAGTTTCCTGTAAAAATGTTAGGTGTCCCTGACAGTAGTTAAGGAGAAAGATGAGTGGAAAGCTTTCTTGGTGTAAATATTAGTTGCAGATCTCTTGCTGTTTCAGAACAAACTCTTTACATGCTGATTATTCATGCTTAGTATTAGAAAGTAAAGCAAAAATCTAGTTTTCTAGAAATCTGTTCTTATTAAAACTCGTAAATATCATTTACTTATTCTTTCACTTTCATTGAAAACATAGATCTGTGCCTTTGTAACATGGGTGCTCAGCTGTTCAGCATTTATTGCAGTAATTAGGTTTTTGGGGTTTTTATAGTTTGTTCCAATCAGAAAGTAAACAAAATCATGGGAATCATGGGAAAGAAACCACTGATTCCTGACATTAGAACAGAAACAAACCCGCAAGTGATCTGGTGAAGACATACAGGGGGAAGAGAAGAAAGTTCAGCTTTGGTGACATCTGGTGCAACTCCTATTGATACTGAAGTCAGCAGTTCCTTATTGCAGTGTGAGATTTGGCCACCTGTAGTATAGTTGAGTATAGTTGAGTTTGGAAGTGTATTCTGCACAACACTGCAGCAGTAAGAAATCATGGAAAAGCCCTGGCCCTTAAGGTACAAAAAGTTCTTCTTTTTGCCTACTGTTTTTACTCAACATGCAAACTTAAGTTTTGATTTTATATTTGTTTTGTGATGAGTTTAATGTACTTTTATTCCAGATGTATGTTTCAAAAAGTAGAAAACTGCAAATCTATCATTGGTCAGTTCTTTTGCTACAATTATTTCTGTATGTTCGCTTATAAGTTTGAAGGAGAAATCCATGGAACTGATAGCCCAGAAAGGAAGATCATCTTTTTGGTTGCAAGTGAACAGTCTGTGCTGATGCACACAAACATGGAAATTATGTAATAAGCACAAGAACTGTATCACATCTGATGGACTTGTACCTGTAAAAGCTCAAGTAAATTCAGAATTGTTGCTCATAATTTGGAAAGATTTTGCAACAGATCACTTCCTTCTGCAAACAGTTATCTGAAAGTTCATATTAAGTAGGATTGATTATGAACTCTAATTCCATTTCTGGTTAGATAAATCAAGGCTTCTGGCATGTTGTTTATCCAATATCATGTGCATCCAAGCTTAAGAAAGGAAGTAATTTGATTTACTGCTTATGTAGTAGAAGTCCCATACCACAGTATAAACAGTGAAAAGGAGAGAGGAAAATAGGAAAAGAACTGGTTGTTTAGGTCAGATTTAGATAGGCACAGAAAAACTGCATTATTTCTCTTAATTTTTCAGTAGTATTTCTCAAAACATAATTGGTCGTCAGTTTTACCACTACATACAAAGAGGGAATCAGTGTTATCTCATATCTTAATTACTTACTTAATACTCCATATTAAATGGAATAGTCTTTGGCAACAGAACTGGCTATATTTCTGTTCTGAAAAAGAATTACTAGAGGAAGAACTATCTTAGATCTGAATTTGAATTATATGCTGAAAGTAGTAAATCTAGAACCAAAAGTGCTTTGAATGAGAGGTAAAAAAGCAGTGAAGTTCAGTACATGAAAAAAGGAATAAGAACAGCAAAGGAGGGGAGAATGACTTCTTAAAACCTTGCTCATATTTACAGGGAACTTGGAGCATTAACCTAATTAATAAAGGAGAACAGGAGTCCCGGTGACTTCTGCAAGGTGTGAGAATCATCATTCCAGAGGCTAAGTAGCAAGGTACTGATGTAGAGGGATAATGGGCAGCTTAATAAGGAAATTATTTAAAAGTCTAAGATGGAAACATTTTTGAGCTTATGTAAGTACAAAACAAATGCATGTTAAGGCTACCACTGCCATTTTGACTGAACTGGGGCACTGCAGCAGCCTTCCCTGGAGCGGATTTTATTTGAGATTACTGTTAATTGCCTGCACAGTAGAATAGTGTACACTTCCAGACTGTCTGGATTGCACAATACCTGAAATGAGCTGAAAGTAGTTTGGAAGGGAGAATTTTGAATTGGAGAGCGCTTCAGAAATAAAGAAATGGTCTGAATGTACCCAGATTAAATTCAATAAATTTGAAGGCATTAACTACGCGCAGAAGAAAAAAGAAATTCTAAGTAGAAAATCAGAAGTATCTAACTGCAGCAAAAAGGGTCTGAGGGCTACAGGAGCTCAGACTGAACACGCAGCAGCAACAGAGGAACAAAGACAACATTCAGTACAGCATATAAAAAAATCACATCTGTAAGACAAGGTGAGTCACCTGTTAAGGCTTCATTTGAGGTATCACATCCCATTTTGGCACTACACATTAAGACATATTTTACATTAGACTTTGAAGACACGCAGCAGAAAAGAGAAGTTTGGAAAAGATGTCCTCTGTAGAGAAGTTAAATAAGACATTCTTGAGAAGAAAGTGAATTTTCCAGGATGGAAATGTTGAAGATGATCAATGTTTCCCTGTATCTACTACTAGGTACTAGGAAGACAAGTAGATTTTTTCCTCATTTACAGCATATAAAACATGAAATAGATAATGGAAAAGGTTTCCTTTTGATGAAAAATCAAAAGTTGAAGTTCTTTAAGCTTCTTTAAGTTCTATTTCTTCAGTATAAACAGACAACTATCAGTTCAGAGCAGTTTAAACTCAAGATGCTCCTTAATGTATGGCGGTGGAAGACCAAAGTAGATTCTTCTCAGATCTGTAGTATCTATCAAAGACATGACAGAACTGAATATGGTTCCAGCCAGCAATGCACTGACTCCTTTTATTTATTCTTGTTCACAGTGAGCTTAAGATAGCTATAATTTTGATTTTTCTTTATCAGCTAAGGTAGGTATCCAAATTTTTATTGGCCTTCAGCAGTACAGACTGGCTTTCAAAAGCCATGAAAAGCAGCTAAAACAGCTTTAGCAGTATTGTATGGCACAAACTACTACAGGCCAACAATAAATACAGACTTACATCCAAATGTGCTTCAGGGGGATGCTCTGAGCTGAACTGAGCAGAAGTATAAAATATACTCCAAGGGGTTTTTTCATTTGTTTGTTTTTAAGCTGGCTAGCAAATTGAAAGACGATTGAAACAATCTGACTCACTTTCAGGACACACATCCCTTTCAGGGCAAGCATTGGCTTTCCAATTCCAATAAAAGTGTGTAATCCATGAAAAAAGAATCCATTCTATGTTTTTCTCCATTTCTTACCCTTCCTGAAATTGCAGTAATTTTTCTGCAGGACCTTGGCCCATCACTTACTTCCAGCCTTCTACTACTCTTTAGAAAATGCCTACCTAGTCATTATTGTTTAGTTGGAGTGTCAGTGACTAATAGCAATGCTTTTAATCTTCACAAAGGGCAGTGAATTAAGACTTGCAGTGTCCTTGAGGAGAGATGAGTAAAAGCAATCTGACAAGCCATGAACAAAACCCGGGCACTGCCCATGTAAGCTTAGATACTGCTGACAAAAGTGGAAAGACACAAGCACTCTAGATACCAGCTACTGAAGCCTACAGCAGTGTGTGGTTCATCATTTGGAGCTGATTCCTATTCATTTCTAGGTCTTCAAACAGGCCAAGCACACATTTAACTCTTTAATTCTACCTTTATGTTTCGTTTTGTTTGTCTCCTTACGGGCAGATTTGTCAAGAGTTACTTTAGCATGATGACAGTATGTGTCACCACTGCTTCAGACTTCCTGCATCGCAAGGTTATCTCCAGCTCATTTTACCCACAGTTATAAAGCTGTTCACTTCTGACCATTTAGGAAAACATGGAATCAGACAAAAAGATGCCAGCTACCTGAGAACATTCATCACAGTCATCTGTAACAGCATGCTTCAGCAAGGAAAAGGGAATTGTCTATTCTCTGCACCATTGGACAGCAACTCTCCTCATCATTAACAGGAAAGGCATGCTGGAAAGCAGATAAAACAGAAGAGATTCAGTGTTGACTGTGCTCCTGAATGCATGTACCATCTTTGAAGCATCAGAAGCATGAAGTGGTTAAGGGAAAAGGGAGCAAGGTCTGGCACGGTGATTCATTCCATGGGAACAAGCGGAAAGCTCTTTACTCATGTTTGGTCTGTAGTTTGCTTTTCAGGATAGCTCAGCTCTGCATTTTGCAAAGTCCAGGTGTGACCATAATTTTTTAATTAATACAGGTTTTCTGAATCAGCTGATGGTTGAAACGTTTGCCATTGCCTGTAGTGACTGAATTCTAGGGGCTCAGTCACTCTCATGTAGCAGCACTGGCTTAGACTTTAACCTAATTAAATCACTGCAGCATTCATGCTGCTTAAGCAGTTCCTATACTGATTTAATTAAAAGCAACTGAAATCATTATTCAAACTCTTGCTTAAGCAGTTCATCTGTGATTGAAGAGAATACTCCGGGTTCCCTGTGCATAGTGTTATACCCAGGCTACCTGAGCATTCATGCTTATTTGTAGCTATCCTGCCACCCTGCATCACATTCAGGTAACTGGAAAACAGGACGGTGAAGTGCTCCACCCATGTCTAAAACAATCATATCAATTGCGTTTGCTGCTGTATCAGCATTATGGTAAGAAACACCACAGAAATCTCACTATGCAAATTAAGGTTATAAAGGTTGGATTTGGCAATGTTGGCAAGACTCTGATGCTAGTATTATGCAAAACAGTGAGTAACATGAGAATATTGGATCTAGTGCTCTGTAGTAATTCTGAAATTATGAGGGTAGAATCAATGAAACCAAAAAGCAAACAGCTTAAAATTATGGAAAAACCTGTAGGCAAATATGTGTGTGTGTGTGTATCTATGTATATATATATATATATTATATATATGTATATAAATTATATTATGTATGCACATGCTACTGGACTAACCTGTAGAACTCTGCCATCAAGGGTATGGATATTAAGAAGTGAATTTAAAGGAGGTATCTATTCTGATCATGAAAAAAGATCACAATTATCTCAAGCAGCTTGACATATAAATCCATCCTTAATGAGTACTACTAGTTTTCATGCTCCATTCCAGATAATTGGAAAAGTGTCTTTGTTACCTTTATGTATATTTTGATCTTTACCCCCATCTTAAAATCTGGTATGGTTAACTGTGCAAGTCTAGATAAATTGCTGTCACTTATCCCATTTTCTTTCATAAACAATATTAGAATACTTAACCTAAACAGCTCATGTGTCTTCAGAACACATCTCTGTGCTGGAAGTAATGAGATGTAAACATTTTTTTTTCAGAAAATGACCTATTTTAAAGTAAAATGTGTTGGGGGAGGAAAGGGGATTTGTCTTCTAGTGAGGAATGTGACATCTTTTTACTAGCTTTGTTATAACGCATGTTTGAGAAATGAGAAAAAGCATTTGTACCAAAGTTGGTTCTTTAAGTGCAGTTTCCAAAATCATTTTCAAGCCTCCTCATTTTTGGTGTTTAAGTGAATAAAGTGTGGTGCGTTGTACACTTCAGTTACTGTTGCCTCTTTCTAGGGATTATTTTTCTTCCTTTTTGTGTTACTTTGCACATGTATGATAGTAAACCCCACCTGAGATGCTAACTTAAAGTTTGTGCAATGATGTGAACTCAGCTTTTCAATAAAAGGGTGGACACAGCACAGCAGTTCATCAACCTGAGCATTCCCACATCCATGGAGAACATATGCACATGTTCAGGACAGTTAGAAGTCAGTACTGGCATGTACTAAAAGCCTGCATGACAGGGAGCCAGTGAGAGCAGCTGCAGCTCAAGTTTCTTTTTTCCCTACAACCATGTCTGAGGCTCAGAGTTACAATCTATTATCAAATACAAACATTGCTCATCTGAGATGGGAGTCACCTTGCTTAACTTGGAGACCCATGACATGGTTTTGCTGTTCAGAATCAAATGCTAATCACTATAATAGAAAGCAACTACGGTTTGCTTTCCCTTCCACTCCCACCTTGAAAAAGCACAGGAACAGTGTTTGCCCACAAGTCACGTTGAAGGTTTTTGTCACAGAGCAAAACTGGTGTTTGTATGCATTGGCATCATTTAGGCACAGAGACAAGAGCAAGTGTACACAGGCAATCTATGCCCTTTCCAGGCTGCAGCTTACCCTATGAAGGGTCGTATCAGCTCTGCTGATTGTATACATTTACAAATACTGAAATATTTCCATACAAAAATGCTAAGCCTGAGCACTCTGAAAGACACCAAGAGACAGAACTGCAATGGTAACTGAGAAACTAAGTCGACCGTGTCAGCCTTCCCCACACTAAGGGCAGAGCACATTCTACACACATACCCATCCATCCCTGAGCTCACTGCCATCTCACCTCCCTGTGTCCCAGGGAAGGGAAGAGAGAGAATTAAGCATGTCAGCACCCTAATCCGATAGGAGCATGAGTCTTCTGCTTAACTATGCTCTTCAGTTCTTTCTGAATGTGCTTTGTCTCTGCTGTAAAAACTTGAGGCATCGTGAGAGCAGGATGCAAGTTTGCTGTCATTGATGAAGTGGATAAAGAATAGCTTGATGTTCTTTGAAGTACAGAACACACAGCATATCTAGGAGCATAGAATAAATTGCTCAATATATTGGAGATGAGAAACAGTGTCATTAACTTAACACACTAATGCACACACACACAAAAAAATCCCAACAAGGGATTTTTAAAGGGACAGGCAATTTAGCATTATCATTTATTCAATTTTCCCCCCACCATAAAGTGGCAAATAGAACTGTATTATTGCTGCAGAACACCATGGGAATTTTGATGTTGACTTCATGATTTATTGGGTAAATATTAGTAATACACCATTATTATTAGAAAATAATGACCTTGAACCATCCCTACCCAGTAGCTCCATGCCCTTTGTTCATTTACCTCAACAATAGCTGGTTTAATTTATGGAAAGTTAGGAGAAAGTTTCAGATCTGCATAAGGCAGGCAAATGTGCAGCATGATTTTAAGACAGAAATTACTATTTGAACTCCTGTGAACCATTCATACTTGGAAGAATGCAGATTGATTGTTCTGGTGTCTCTGCTAGCAAGTACCATCACACAAGCTAGCTTCTGTCTTATTATTTTCTGTTTCTGTAATTGCTATCCTAGTAACAAGCCAAGCAGTCTTTGCCCAGCCTTGCTCACAATGATTTAACCAGGCAGCACATCACTGAGTTCCTCTCTTCCCCCACTGCATGTTGAAGAATTAAGCCACGTTCACAGATGTAATTCCAGCTATTTGTTTTGTAACCTTACACACCACTCAATGTCAGGCAGCTACTGAAAAAAAAATGCCCAAACAATAAAACAAAAGTACAAAGAACAGCCTAATACTACAGCAAGCAATTAAAATGGCTCACTCACTTTCTCACTTTCATTCCTCAGCAACCATCTCACCAGATTCCAAAGAGAAAATTAAACCTTTGTTACTGCCTAGTCATCAGGCAGGCCTGGATAAAGAGGACAAATATTTCTTCACTTATTTCCCATTTAAAATTTAATGGAAAGGATTTGTGTTTATTTGCCTTATAAAAAGTAAACATGGCGGCTAAGAAGCTAACGCTTCTAATTTGCAGGAATTAATTCTATCAAGCACCAAGCACATGACATTCAAATAGGAGTTCCTTCAACTGAAGATGAATGAAATACAGTAGATGTGCATGCAAGAACTCTACCCTGGCCACACTCAGATCTGCCTTAGAGACTGAGTCTAGCTTGCTGAAACTTGTCCAGCACCTTCTGTTTATTCTTCTCTCACCCCTAACTTCCATTTCACAGTCTTTACCCTTGTTTGATAAACTCCTTTATATAAGGAACACAAGCCCTCCTATGGGGAAAGCACTTAGCACATTGAGTCATTCTGTAAACGGATGTATGACAACAGCACTTACACAGCTGAAAGTCAAAAAGACCATGGGGTTATCAGAACTAATATTTCCAAAACTTGATCCCTGTTGTAAGAGTTCAGTCCAAGCAGCTGGCACTAAAAATGTGGGATGAAAGAAAAAAAGAAACAATGTTGGGAAGGAGTGCACACAGTTCATTGCCTGAAAGAGAGGCTAAGGCTCCCATTGGGCTTCACACCACTTTGGTTATTTCCAAATCTGATATTAACATACAAGTATTCTACTTGCACTTCTGCCTCCTAAGGCACATCCCTTCTGCCTGACTTGTCAGTGAACCCCAGCTGGGAAAGCAGCGCTGTGGTTGTGGTTGCACTCCTGAGATGCTCTGCACACTGACACAAGCCTAAACATGATTCCCTGGGTTGGGTGGAGAGGGAGCAACCAAGTTACAGAACACACCCACAGATGAATGTTTGGAATATGTTGATCTTCATGCAACTTTTTCTCAGGAGAAGGTGATAGTAGAGAATTAGCAGGCTTCAAACTCACCTTGAGCCCATGTCCACCATACTGGATGCACAGCTCACCATACTGGTGCATTGCTCCACAAGGCCCCTGTAGTACTGAAATTAAGTTAGCATTCAGCATAACACATCAAAAGACAGAGCTGAGGAGCATCTCTTCCCCTGTAAGCTGCATGAAATGCGAATCAAGAGGCGATAGAAAACCAGCTCTCTAAATCTGATCTGCAGCTTCCATTGAATTATCTTACCCCACTAATTTCCACAGCCTTTGTTTCTTTAAAATGGAACCATGAGGGATACACATACTTTGCATCACAAGATGGAATCCCAGAGAAGCTATTATAGTATTAATGAGGACTGGGTTTACTTAGCCTGCAAAGTTTTCCCTCTAAATAGATAGTTCCCAAAATAACCACATTTCAAAGGCTCTAAAAGAAATGCATCCATAGAAGTTGTTCTGAAAAAGACGAGCCAAACCATTCTCTGCACCCTCATGTCCCTTCCAGAACTGGATATTTTCCATGCCACCCTCTCATTTAAACTCATTTACTTTATTTTTAAAGTGGAATGTTTGAAGGTGCATCTCTTCAGCCACACCGACCTCAATGCTGGCACAAGGTATCAAAATCCTCTATGGGATACTGTTGTGGGATATTAGTGCTATGATAAGCATTCTTCCATGATGTTTTGGTCCAAGACTTCCTTGGCTATTTAATTTCAGCTTTTTAAAAATTGAGTGCCCTGTAGAAGGAAACTGAATTAGAGTGAATGCAATAAATGCATTCATTCAGCATGCTTGGCCAAAATAGCACACAGAGGTTTAGAATAAAATGACCCTTGTCTGTACCAGACCATTACAAGCACAGGCAGAATGGTTTTGCCTAGAAGGATAAAATGCCTTTTAACGCTAGGAAAGGGGTGAGGGGAATATCTTGATGGGCATGAAAATCAGTTTGATCTGAGAAAATAATTAAAATGCTTCTCCTAATAGGAAGTGGGGAGAAAATGGGAAGTCAGAAGTGCATGGAGGCAAGAGCAAAGTGAGCTTTTGTCATAAGTAAAACACTTAGTGCTCTTCCCTTCCTGTCTCCCTTAAGAGTTCAAATAATTCATCACAGAAGGAATCTGAGAGGAAAAAAGCATCACATATCTTCTTCCTCATCCTCCACTGTCCCCAGTTGTACCTCCTTGAGTGATATCACACCACTCCAGCCCTTATCAATTTCATCCTTTCAGCACTTTTATAATGTACACTGCTTTTCTTTTTCCCCCCCCTAAAAAAAAAATAAAAAATCTGAATTTGGTGTTCAGATGGACCAAGCTGACAAGGCTTGTCAGCTGTCACATGCAGAGCCAAGATTTGCTGCCAGAAGGCCAACTGTGTTCTGGTCTGCATTAAAAAAGAGGTGGCCAGCAGGGAGAGGGAGGTGACTGTTCCCCTCTACTCAGCTCTTGTGAGGCCTCATCTGAAGTACTGCGCCCGGGTCTGGGGCCCCCAGTACAGGAAGGACAGGGAGCAATTAGAGCGGGTCCTGGAGGGCCACTAAGAAGATCAGAGGGCTTGAGCACTTCTCTATGAAGAAATGTTGAGGGAACTGGGATTGTTTAGCCTGGAAAGGAGAAGGCTCCAGGAAGACCTCATTGCAGCCTTCCAATATTTGAAAGCAGAATATATACAGGAGGGGTATGACTGTTTACATGGGTTGATAGTGGTAGGACAAGGGAGAATGGTTGTAAACTGAGATGGGGAGGCTTAGGTTAGATATTAGTAGGAAGTTTTTCACCCAAAGGGTGGTGATGCACTGGAACAGGTTGCCCAAGGAGGTTGTGGATGCCCCATCCTTGGAGGCATTCAAGGCCAGGCTGGATGTGGCTCTGGGCAGCCTGGTCTGGTGGTTGGTGATCCTGCACATAGCAGGGGGACTGCAACTAGATGATCATTATGTTCCTTTTCAACCCACATCATTCTATGATTCTATTCTGATAATGAACCTATGGGAAAACACAGCAAGTTTTTGGTGAGACTGTAGATGCACAGCAGCTGTCACATCCAGGAAATGCTACTCTGCACATCGGCAATTAACTTCTCCTGAAATTAACTTTCAGATGTCACAGCTACTCTGCCCCTTCAGGGAATGTTTCTTTCTGTTCTTCCCTTGATCACAAGTTCTCTGACAGGACTGCATTAAAAAGTTATGTGTGCTTTTTCAGACTGTTTTTTCCATGCCTAAGATCACTCGATTGCAGACATCTTATATACACCTAGCAGAATGCAGGAAATGTAAGGTAGAGATGCACATGAGAGGTATTGAGCTGTGCGTGTGGCTCCCCGTGAGCAAACCCAGGTGCCTGTCCTTAGGCAACCCACAGAGATGTGCTAGTATGGAACCTGTGATCCTTCTGCATACTCTTAAGAAAGAGAGTGTTTTAGCTTGCACTGTTTCTAAGCATTACAAAATCAGCCAGCAAAGTGAGGAATCATGTATTTTAGTAGGAGCTGATCTCCCATCTCCTGCCACAGGAGCAGCATTTCAGAGGACACTTCACTTTCATAGCCCTCTGCTTTTGAGAGCAATAGGATGTAATGCATTTCAGGGCAGAGTGCTTTCTGAAGAGGCTGTGGCATGCTTTCCAGATGGGCTGTGCATTATGCCTCCATGCTGTTAGCATACACTTCAGCAGCCCTGCCAGCTACAGGAAGCTGCTGATGTGCTCACTTGCATGTTTTACGGTGAGCTGCCAGATATCAGACAGAGGTTTTTGTTCTGTGTGCCAAATATTCCTTAAAGAACACATACTCCATTTTCTCTCATCTGATTCTTGTACTATGTTCTAGTTCTTGTATTTGTACTTTATGTTCTATGTTCTTGTATTATGTTCTAGTCTGCTGCAGAGGAAGATTACAGTTTCTGCTTTTTCCTGAATAGAATGCAAAGTTAGACAAACATCTGGTTAAATCACATCTTCACATCAAACACTCGCTTCCCATGTTTGTCTGTTGTTACTCCGTCAGCTGCTAAAGATAATTATCTATCTGCAGATGTCAGAAGCATGCACTGACCTTGTTTCCAACAGCAGGTTGTCATGGCACATGCCAACTTGGTCTTACACCACTGTCTAGACACAGCCAAAATTAATCTCGGCCTTTTCTGACACTGTTATGGGAACAGTGAGTCTGTAATACAGCTCTTCAATCCATCCGACCCAGGGCAAAAGAATTGCTTCAGCCTGAACTAAAAATGAACCCAGACAACAGAAGCATGTCACCATCTTGGGCTGCTGTTGCCAAGTACAATTATTTTTGCCTTCACATGTCAAAATGATAAGTGTGGGACTGTTGTTTTTATATTGTAAATAGAAGTTTGCTCAAGACTAAAAATGCAAAAAGCCACAGACAAGAGCATTCTCCATCTCTTCCTTCCCCATAGCCAAGAGCCACTGAAGTTTAGTCTCATATATAGGTATATCTGCTTAATTTGATCTTTCTTACAGCTTTAATTCCCACCATTTGTATGGTCAGATCTCCATCCTGCTAGTCACAGAGTACAAACACAGTACCAAGATCCCATTTCCCAGTATTGTCTGTGCTCGGAGCTTCTGAGCTAAGCCTCAAGTTGAGCAGTACAAGAATTGCAAAAGCAAAAACAGCATAACATGTAGTTGGCTTTTGTGCTCCTGTCCTGAGTTTAGTTCTCACATAACTCATCACCATATACAGAAAAACTACATTCAAGACCAAAACATTTAAGAGTTGCTTGAAGACTATTCATTAATTTGATTTTTCTTCCAACACACATAGCATTTTTGTAGTAAAAAATTGCCTTTAATTGCCTTTAACATTTTTCCTTCCCTCTAATCTGTTTACATACATACACTTGGAAGAAAAGCTAGATTTGTAACATAAGTTTACCAGAGAATCTGAAACAAATACTCAGTTCCACATACTGTGTGCTGAAACTCCAGCAACACACCTGTGTGCAGCACACATGGTGCTTGCATCAGACACAGCTGTAGGATGAGCTGGTCTCTGCTGCCAGGTCATTAGGTGACACTGGAGTTCTTTGTGCAAGAAAGGGACATTTCCCTCTTTGTAGGATCAAAAAGATGTACATTCCTAGAGTCCTGCTTACTTCAGTAGGGATTTTGCTCAATAACAACTTGAATGAGTGAAGGATCCATTTCCATATGTCATACGATATACAAGTGATCTTATACATAGGTATCCTTGATTCACCCGTTGCTCAAAACATCTCTTTAGAAACCCTGTAGCATCCCTTTAAGATTACATGAGATCTGTATCATAAAGCAGCTCATTTCACTTCCTCAGCATTTTCTCTTTTGCACCAAACATTTGGCAGCCCTGAGCAGGTGGTTCCTAAGTAGAAACCTTCTGCAAAGAGCAAAGTTTGAGGCACCAATGCTGACCTCTCATCAGCATCAAGCCAAAGACGAAGACAACAGTTAATGTAGATTCCCATAGGATAGGAGGGATGAGATACCAACACCAAGTCACCTGTTCCACAAAGGATTAATCCACCACATTTTTAGACAAGAAATCTTTCTACCAAGGTAATGAAGAACCTTCAACTAGCCATCAGCTTCACCATCAGACATGTTGAGCTCACTGACGTTGGAATGAGCGGTATAAGGAGTGTACACCTTAGCAAAATAAATCAAAACTTTCCCAAAGCTGGAAGCTGGCTTCTCATCATTCCCCTCACTCACCCAGTGGAGGGGAAGTAGACCTTTATCAAAAAAGGTAATTCATTACACTTGGGCTGAAGCATGATGCAGTGCAAGAGCACAGCTTTTCCCCTACTGTTCTAGGCTTGCTTTCAGAGGAGTTGTGCCTGTTTTACATCAGTCAGAACGCGACGAGAATCGGGAATTCCATCCTTACTGCTTTTGTTGCTGAGATAAATAGCCACAGTTTGCTGCTTTCCCCATGGCTTACTGCAGAGATCTGCTGCCAGTTCAGGCTGGCTCAGCACCAAGACCTGACACACAGCAAAAACACTTGATAAATAGCAACGCTGCAACTAATCAGCTAACTTAAAAGGTTTTTTGTGCTCAGAACTGTAAGCAATTGGGAAGGTAGCAGCCCCAAAGCACATTGGGATGCCTCTTTCTATTAACGCTTTGCAACATTTTACTCTGCAGCTTTTAAACAGGAAGGAGATGACTTGAGAAACTGAAGCAATGAAAGGAAAGGAGGGGGTAAGGGAGGGAGAAAGAAGACACAGCTAATTGCTGTAGAATGTGTAAACTTCAGTAGGCAGCCGAGCAAGACACATCAACATATCACATTTACACAGGAGATCTGGTGGCAGTCAGCTATAGAAGAGCTGCAAAGACACTGTTGGCATGCAATGGAACTCTTGTAAAGAACAGTCCAGTTGCAGTGTTTGAACCTCCATAAGGATTCACAGTTTTATGACTACTCCCAAGAAAGTCATTCGGGCCTTTTTCTACTCATTCATCAGAGAAGCATCTCCATAAACATTTCATACATATTGGTCAAAACATCACAAATCAAATACACATCTCCATGGGGAAATGTTATTTTCCATTGATACCAGCGTGGGCAGTACAATTCACTTCTTAAAAGAGTATAGACATGAAATAAAGTCTTGAAAGAAAGTTAGTTTGGAAGAATGAATATACCAGAAATACTTTCTCAAACTATAAAGCGTGGGAGGCAAAAAGCATTCAGTCCTAGCCAGAAACACATCAGCTGTTCATGTCATGTTGGGAAGCGTGTAACTTGAGAAGATGATTTTGGCCCCAGACCTGAGCTTCAGCCTAAAGCCTGCTTCCATGTGAAAAAGCAGATTCACAGCATCACTCCATACTTTGCCTAAGCAGTTCTAAGTGAAAGCTTCCTCTTGAGAAGCAAGTCTGTGCAACTAAACTTTTTCCCTTCCACATTTCTTTTTCTTTTTTGTGAGCATACGGAATCACTGGCTGATCAAAAGCAGATTCTCTTCTCCTCTTGGAGTGGGAGAGAAAATACATTAACAGGAGGAGTGAGACTTCATCTCATGCCATCGAGGCAAGGTGTGCAGTGTAGGTAATTGCAGCATGCAGAGCTTCATTCTGCTGTCAGCTCACCTGGGAGAAATGCTCATTAATTTTCAGAAGGATGCTTCATCTTTGGGATGCACACAAACTTGGCTCAGGTGGCAGCCTCCACTTCTCAACACTGGCAGTCAGAAAAAACAAAAGCAAACTTCCTGCCTGTCAGCTGCTGGGGTTTGCTTCAGGGAGACACAAAGGGAATTGCTTTGATTTCACTTTTCTTGTTTTTTTTCTAAGCTGTCTTTTAGGACCAGAACTGCATTTTAAAATACTTGGAACAAGTGCCTGACTAAAAATAGGCTTTTTGAGAAACTGCTCCATAAAGCATGAGTGCCAGAGTCCTACTGCGAATGAGAACACCAGCATGTTGGGAGCCCTAGGACTGTTGTGGCAGAGACATTCCTTGGCCACTCAGCTGCCACTGGAGATGGCATGAGAATGACTCTACTTGAGGGACAGCTGGAAGCAGCTGTGGGAGAGGGGAGCACTGCCACAGAGCAGTAACAGCCCAGAGCCCAGCCACAGCTGCATGAATTAGGATTTTCAAATGATCTTAATGGATGGGCAGCATTTTCTATGGTAGAAGGAGAAACATTACAACCGACAGATGGATCAGTTCACTGTATTTGAGTGACTTCTTCAGCCATGGTTATGAGAGCACCTCAACAGATGCCTCTTTTCTTTCAATAGCAATAAATTGTTTACCCTACATGAAAACCTTGATGCCACCAACCACTGAAGAACTAGTGTGGCTTCTCTGTTTAAAAATGCTCTGTTCTACATACTCAGTGGTACCCACTAGCAGTGACTGTCAGCAAAACATCAAAGTCTGACAGCTCTGACATGCACAGACTTTTAATATCAACTGAAATGAGTGGTTTCTCAACTAGACTGCACACTGATGGACTGATCCGTGGGCAAACAGCAATCCATATCAGAGGTCTTCATTTAGTACCGCATTTCCCTCCTCCTCTCATTCTGGAATGCTCACATCCTCACTTCAGTGAAGTGAGCATTCTTTTATAAATATCCAGACCACATATTTAAGTAGCTGTTTAGCCAGGGCTATGCTAGTTCCTAAGTCAATAGCATCTCATTGGTGCGTGCAGAAAACTAGCAAGACTATGATAAACCTTACAGGTATAAAATCCAGAAGCATCACAAAAAAGATGCAGAACAGAGGTGTAACAAATCTTTTTCTTACAGAATGGAAAGAGACATTTCTGTCGAAATACATATTTCATTTGGGTTCTGAGTTCAGTGCTTCAGAAGAGCATAAAGTTGTTTCCAACCTAGAACCCCAGTTCTGAAGAGGTCTAAGGACAACTGCAGCCATATTTACTGGGATCAGAAATGAGCAAAAGGAAACAGAGCAATAATTGGATACAAAACACATACAAATTTTCCCTTAGTAAAACTGAAAGGCTGGGGATAATTTTCTTCTAAAGAAAAACAAACAGACTTATAGAGAAGTTGTCTATTATCCACTTTCTAACTTTTCTGGACACAATTAGTAGAAGACAGTGGGCGTCACGATGAAGAAACCAGAGTCACTGCAGTGACAAAGGGGAATGGCACAGGGATCCACCTCTCCAGGTGAACAGATTCTATCACATAAATTGATCAAAACCAGTTTTTGGGCTTCTGTTATCTTCTTGCTTTAGATGTGCTCATAAGGTCTTCTCTCTCACTGACAGACTGCTAGAAAAAAGAATTCCCTTCCAGAGGAGTTTGAGACACTGGTGAAGAAACACGCCCTGGGTTCTGTAAGATGCTAAGCCTACTACTCAGCAGCCATGAAAAGAACTCAGTCTTAGATCCCGCTGCTGAAATAATGCTGTAAGCAAAATGATGTTGTCATTTAATTGGGCCAGCCACACAGTGTTTTTTTGTTCTGAGCCTTAGACAAAGAGTAATGCTTACATCACAGCCCAGAAAGAATTCAAACAACTCTCTTCCTCCTTTTGCACCTCAGGAAAACCTCGAGGGGCCAAAGTCCATGGGCACCTGAAGGTCAATCAGTTCATTGCCACCTGGAGAGTAGTAGCTGATTTAATTCATGCCCTAGGAACCCCACAGGGAGGGCAGGGACAAGTGGGAACTGATTAGGAATATATTTAGCAAGAGAGAAGGACACAGAGGTGTGAAGTAACCCTTCCCTTGCGTTCCATATCCACAGGAGTGCTGTGTCTAGTTGGCATACCACACTTCAAAACATGCTGTGGACAGACAGGATCTACTCCAGAGGAAGTCCACGATAACGTCAGTCTCAAAACCACACTGCATGTGAGCATGGATGGAATGGAGAGGTAAGTTCAGCCCAGAGAAGACAGGCAGGACTTAGCTTTGTAGTTACATAGAGCAAGAGGGCAGGGACAGCCTCTGCACTCATGTTCTCTTTAATCAGGGCAGATAAAGGTGCACCTTAATCACAGCAAGTGAAATTTAGGTTGAACATCAGACAGATTTTGTAGCTGCAAGAATAATGAAGTATCAAATGAACTGCCCGGAGAGATGTCTGTGCTTTCAGAACAGGTTAGGCTTACAGGTGGAGCTAATTCTGCTCTGGGGTAGGAGAAAAAACAGGATTGAGCTTGTAAGATCTCTCTGAGACTTATCATGCAGTCTGGAGGTAGCACTGAGGAAGGTGAGCAGCTTCAATCCCGCCTTTCTTCTACAACAGAAAAGGGTCCAACTATGTTTTTAGAACATAGCTCTTTCCACCAGCCCTATATCTGCTGTTGCGTGTCTAATCCATCCTCTGCCTTTCCACTACCTCCAGAGCACAGACATCAGTTTTAGGCCCTTCCACATTCTGCACATAGTCACTGTTCCCACTGCTCAGTTTCTCCTTACCTTGGAACACAGCTACTCCAACAGCTAAGGTGCATCAACTCACTTATGAGACGCCAGCAGGTTACACAGCCCATTCAACTAGTGGCAGCTTGCTTGGCTTTGCCATTTATTGCTTCCATTTCAGATTGGAGGAAAACCTTGTGCACGTGGCTGATGAAATATCCGTCCACTGAAATTAGCTGACATAAATATGCAACCTATCCTGCACCATGCTGCTCAGCCAGATATCAGCCCATTGACACCATCAGGGCTACCTGCTGTCCTCACACTGACGCTCCCACCACAATCAGGTCAAATGCCACACAGCTTTTTCTCTTAATAAAAAAATAAAAGGGATTGGGAAGCAGATGTTTCTTTGCATGGGAGACAAGAGCTGGAGTGCAGAGCTTTGCCCAAAGGCAGCTTCCTCTTTGCTAAGCAAGTTGCATTATGATCAGTTGGTGGTATGAAGTATTTCTGTTCCTGCTCTGGAAGTTGCCCTTCCTCAGCACTCTGTGGTTGGGCTGTGTCTGGTGGCTGATAACAGCCTCACAGACAGCTGCTACAGGAGCTGGAGGAAGCACATGAACAAAATGGGTGCGTTTTCTCAACAGCTGCTTTCTGGAGTAGAATGTATAGGAAATACCCTCTACCCAGCTGTAGACTTTCTGTCCCCACAAGTTTGAAGCTAGCTTTGTTGATGGATTACGGGTGACCAAACATACATATCTGCCAGTCCCACCAAATCATTCTGTTGCTTCTGGTCTTGTTTCTCCTTGAAATTTCAGATCTGGGAATCCTAATCCTCCAGGAAAAAAATGAATTGGCCCAGCTAATAGGTGCATAAGCATATATTACCTTTAAGGCAGACAATGCACTCTCCAGACAAGAACAAAAATAAAGCACGTGGATCTGCAAGCATGAAGCCTGCAAGACAGGTTTTCCTTTAACCCACTGCCTGATAAGTGGAGAGCTTCACCACTGCTGTCAGAGCTCCCTACAGCAATGGCTATAAAGAACCGGGATTTGGCAACAGCTTTGTCATCTGCAAGACTACCTCTTTGATCCTCCTTAGCCTCTGTAAGGATGCCAACATCTCTGCAAAACAGAGCAGAGCTGCTGCATAAGGGCAATCTCTTTCTCACTTCCTTTCTGACTGCACTGTTTTGTTTTTTTTAATTATTATTATTTTTGCTTGGTGGCATTTAATGAAACTCCTGCTGCAATCACTACCTCTGCATATCTCCTGGACTACATGAAAGCAAAGAGTGCAGGTAAAGAGCAACATTGCATTTCTAATGTACACGCATCAGAGCAGACACTGGTTGCTCCATGCCCCATCACAGACATTTCCTTTTACTTCTCGCTGTATTTTCAGCACTAAATAACGTTGCACAACAGCTGAAAAAAATAAGAAATCCTCTTGTTCTTTATGCTTCTCTTAACAGGTTTTAAAAGGAAAAGCCATGTCCAAACTACTGAGCTATACTTATCTGGAGAACATGAAATCAAAGCTTCCCAACATGAGACCTTACAGTTAACATCCACCACATAATTAGCCCTTTCTTTAAAGACATATGTTTTTAAGTGGGAGCATCTTTGGAACTTCTGAATAGGTATTTTTAGCTTCAAAAACAGTTTGGCCACACAAAGAGATGCCTTTGTTCTGTTTTGGTATAGCAGCCAGCTCAAGGGGTTCTGGGACACAACCAGAGCTCCCTCCTGTAACTGCCACAGGATTTGTCCTCAAACAAACCAAGCTCTTTTGTTGTTAATGACTTGTTTGGGAATGCATCCCTTAGTTGATAGCATATTTCGTGTGAGTATTCCTTTCTTAGGGACAAATGAAGCCTCTTTGCCTAGCAGTATTTAAAAGATGGCATTTAGAGAAGACACAGCATTAGGCTCCTTGCACCCAGGGCCAGTTTTGTATTTCAGGGTGGAAGTTGGCTGCATATTCTTTAACAGAAATCAAGTGAGAGGAAGTGCTTACAGAATTCATTGTAAACACATCACAAATTAATTGGCCCAAGCCTAGAAGTTATTGCTTTGCATGTAACCTTAACCACCAGGCTCACATTGCTATCTGTACTTATTTTTTACTGTTTTTGTTCATTATATAGCTAAGGGGAACATAAAGCAGCCCCGCAGCATTGTAGTCTTGGTTGAAGTAACAGCATGAGGTACAGTGGAAGCTCTGGCATACAGCACAGTCTACAGCTGGATAGAAATGCCATCAACTGCACTGCAATGTGCACGTCTGCCCTATGAATGAGGACAAACACTGAGCAGATTGACATGGAGATCAAGTGTTGTTCATTATTTAACTACCTGATAGCAAGCAGCAGAGGAACCAGAAGAGCTTTTTCTATCCCTTCCCTCCCCCCAATACTGCAGGTAAAGAACAGTCCACCTCATATTTGAGTAACAGGAATTTCCACAGGGAAATTAGATGTCTAATATGGTTTTCATGTTGAGATGCTCTTCACACCAATGCTGTGATACCAGAAGGAGATAAAGGGAAGCCTTCTGTTCACTTTTTGAACTAAAAAAAAAATCATATCTTTCCAATTTGGAGAGAAGGATGTTGTGCGGGGACCGTGACAAAGGCCTTACTGAAGTCCAGGCAGATGACTGATGTCAGTGGCTCTTCTCTTGTCCACTGATGCAGTTATGCTATCATAACAAGCCAAGGGGTTTGTCATTTGCCCTTGGTAAACCCATGTTAGTTGTCTTATATCACTTCCATCTCTTCCATGTGCCTTAGCGTAGCTTCCAGGAAGATCTGTTTCATGATCTTCCCAGCACTCAGGTGAGGCTGATCAATAGTTTTCTGGGTCACTTTCAACCCTTTCTGGTGCACCTTTCAACCCTCCTAAAAAATTTATACGTTATTTGTTAAGCAGTCTGTTCTTAAGAGCAGAGTAACAGCAAGGCATATGCTCAGTTGTCCTCATACAACAGGCCCATGAAATCCTGCCTGGCTAAGAGTACACAGCATTTCTTCCCAGAAAGCATCTTTTCAATTATTTTGTTCCAGAGCAGATTCTTCACTTTTAGCAATTTCAGCATTACAGAAAAGATCAGTTTTCTTCGTTCACTCATTGTGGAAGGAAAACACACATAAGCTATAGAATCAGATCCATTAAAAAGTAGAAGTATGTTAACTCGTATCATTATCTTCTGCATATTGCCTGCTTTAAGACCTGGATCTTGAGGATCTGAAGCATGTTTCTAGCAGAGCAGAAGCAAGCTTACCATAAGAGGATCTCGGCAGCAGCTAAATGCTGGGCATGCATACCCCAGAATCAGAGCAGGCTGTCAACAAAAGTGCTCCTTTGGCACTCTAGAGCAGCTCATCAGTGGAGCACTACAAGCTGCATGATACAACACATAATTTCAGACAGGTGGCAGAGCCGAGAAACCCCAAATCTTCCAGGAATGACTCTAATTAACTTCTGAGTATTTCCAAAGTGAACTGTCATTACCCTGCTGGTAAGTGCTCATCTGGGCTGCTGCAGACAAGGCATCAAGCACTCAGCCACTTCCT